>NW_008752204.1:75459-124046 GCF_000715545.1 Opisthorchis viverrini | reverse complement strand
GGTATTAGAAAACCCATAGTAAAGCAACTTAATTCGCTACACTTCATTTTGAGCCAAACAAGCAATGCCACATTACTCAACTGCAAGTCAATAGAATAATCTATTACAAATTTCCTAGAATTTGCATCTGGAGACCCACTTAAGCAGTGCTTGATAAATTGATATTACCGCCACATATTATCCAATCATGTCACCAGTTCCCCGTATCCCAACTGTCGAATCCGACTGTCGTGCATCATGAAAAAACGCAGTAGATCGTGAAAAGTGGTCAATAGCATCGTAACGCTTTTCAGCGCACAATCCCGACCGAAATAGGCTGTTTAGTTCCATGGAGGGTTTAAAGACTTCAGAGGATTCTTTTCGGTCACTACATTTTAAACGTGCAAGTGATGTGAGCATTAGTGGTGAATTGGTTGATACTACTCAAACGCTGTTCCAATCTTTCTCATTTTCATAGGAAGAAAAAAGATTAGTAGACCGGTAGGGCCTCACACACCCACTACGCTACCAAACTATTAGTTGGATACATCTACAACCAAATCCCGACCCTTGCATTGAAATATACACTATCTCGTTAGGTAGGCGTCACTCTCATGTACCACTTTACATGTGTTCGGCCACCTACCTTAGTAGGTTGCCTTAGACGGGCCGAACACCCTTTGGATTGAAGGTCTCAATATATGAATCAATACTTCTCACCAAACCCAAGTGAAGGTTCAAATCCAGTGCACGATCGATACTGGCTTCATCAACAGCCCCTCAGTTATTTCAAACCGGGAATTGTGCCAACGCGGCGGTTGTCCCACACGGTGCACAAGAGATTGGACGTCAAGTTGCTGTAGTTTGCTGGATCCGAATCTATCGGAAGACAAACTAGAATTGAGTCAGCATATGGTTTTCTCCCGGTGGCAACCGACTTGCTATCAATATCCCAATGGTGAAGACTTATGTTCCGGTTTGTTTAGTCATCTGGCGTTGTTCTGCAGCACACATCAGAACCGAGTACTTGAAACAGTTTACTGCTCTGTTTTCAGTTCTTGGGAAACCATCACTTGATGTCCTTAGATAATTACAATGACGAAAAAAGTTCTCATCAACATTAGCAGTCATTTCACAATATAAGTGAACTGAGTGTAAGTGGTTGAACCATGTGAGTAACGCTCATTGGAATTTGCGATGATAGTGTAGGACTACACCGCAAGCGCAATGCACTCTCATAGCCGTCAGGCCGGCAGAGTAGATAACGAACATTTGATCACCCCTGAGAGTTATATTATTTGGATACATCAGATTCAAGGTGGTTAGTGAAAAGTCACTTCTGGTGTTAAAAATCACCTGAGTGAGTGGTAATCGTGTGTTCAGCATGCGGTTTGTACGCCTGTGAACCAAAGCAAAGTCAAGATATGCCCTACACCTATTTCTAGGTGGCTCGCTGCAGACTCTGGAGTATTGCTTTCTGGTGTTGATCTTGTATTCTGAAAGGCGATGAGCAAGAAACGCTTATACTAACGGAGATGAAAAATATTCATATACAAACTTCTGACCATAGAATTTCGTAATAACCTGTTTGGAGCTATACAAGGACATTAGCTCTATTTATATGTGGATCTATGACTTGACTGTGGTGCAACAAGCTAGGAACTTCGCGCACCACAGCACCATGAAACCATTGGTGTAGTGTGATTCGAAGATCAGTGAGCATCTAAACTGCCATGTCGCGTCTGGTTCAGACTGTGCGAGAAACGAGCGTACTACAAAGTGTGCACGTCCACTGATATTATTGAGCTTAGGATGACGATTAGCCATGAATTTCCTGAACTATTTCATACGTTTCGCTCGCGATCGTCTGCGTTTTTGCGTAGCCAGAAGTGGCGTTTGGGACATTTCAGTTTTTGAACTCACTGGTTCCAGTCTACAGAGAACTACTTACCCGAGCAACAGAATTCTTTCCACTTCTTTTTACCCAAAAATTGCATTTCATCTGGAGATAACGCCTAGCGTGAAAGTATGTTTGCAAATAATTACAGGTAGAGTATGCTATTTATGTTTGGACCTGTTGCATAGGACTGCATCTCCGACACAACACTTTGACAGCCTCTGTAAAACTCGAGCATGCAACGCGGTTGTCCTGCCACTTAATCTGCACACTGTGTTTCCATCATTCTCGTTTGATCAGTCCATCTGTTATCCTCGTGCAATTATTCTCGCGTCTACATCTGAATGGAAGCGCTGAGTCGAGTTTCGTTCTTATTATCGCTCATCGGCGGTACATATTATTGGCTATGCCTCGCGTTTTGGACTCCAAACCTCTGACGTGCTAGAAATACCTGCTTCCACTACTGCACCAGCGCAAATCAAACGCAGCTGATTTACGACCTCTGAACAGGCGAATATGTTCACGCTTGAGCGACGTAAGCTTGTATGCACTTGCATTTTGGCGCACGCATGAACGAATGCGAGGATATTGTCCCATTCATAAATGTGTATTTAGCAAGCAAGTCAAGGGCTTGCGCCGCTCGCGTGCGACGCTGCAACGGTGAAACTGACCTAATCGATCCGAAATTCGCTACAAGAATGAACTTGAACAAGCTTATACTGACTTACCAGCGGATGCGGACGGACAGGCAAAATTAATAAAATCGATTGGATTTTAGTGGAAAGTGTAGTTCAAATAAGCCATAAACTTAATGTCCAACCGACTTGCGGCTGGCTTCATCTAAAGGACTTGTAACGGAAGTGTAACCCAACTAAGCACTCAGTTTAGTTCAGAACGCGCCGGTGTGCTGTTTACTTCTTCAGTGTGACACAATATTGCAATGAGGTCATAGACTCTGGTTTCTCCCTATTTGGGCGGCAGTAGGAAGTGACAAATGCAGACCCCACTGAACGGGGTCACTAAAGTCGGGTAGTGGTCGGGTAACTAGTAGCGATCGGTACCTAGCACAGAGGACGATCTACAAATCAGTAAACTGCTGTTGAATCTAACCTGACATCATGATGAGTCACCCATTCATTTGCTTACTCGTGTACTGCCCGTGTACTTATTCATCTCCCCTTGTTTTGCGCTGCTCGCCGCATAGGCCGCCCGGTCGGACACTGTCATGGTAGCATGGACGTATGTGCGCATCACTGACCTGCTTACCCAAACGTGTTCGTGTACCGGCCGGCGGGCCTTCTTCAGCTTGTTTTGTTTATTTCCAAGAGTCTGCACCGCCAATCAGAATCATGATGCTGGCCTTGGTATGAACGACCCTAACCCCCGCTACCGAGCCATCACTGCGCTCACCCTTGTTTGGTGTGTCACTGCGCTGTGAAGGTCAGTGGCAGCCTTGCGCAGTTGTTGACGCCACGAACGCGGAAAATTGACGTTTTTTATAAATAGTACCGTAGACTCTCCAACCTGATTCTTCCGTTTGATATTCGGGGTCATCGTATCTACGCGTGACTCAAGGTTCCCTATCGGGAACCCAGACAACGGTATACTGACTTATGGTGCACATGCGCGTGGTCTTGAAATGCGAATCATAATCTGAACACCTGGGACAATCAGTAGTTTAGATCTGGGATTAATCAATAGCTCTTAACTGGTTTTCACTGGAGACTTATTTGAACCCCAGCAGATTCACTTTAAATGAATGCACTGCACAAGGGGATTATATTATTAAGAGTAAGGCGTTCGTAAAGTCGTACACGTACTCGAATCTCAAACAAGCTGAATCTCCCTTTACTAGTTTAATTCAACCGAATATGCTGCACAAAGACTGCATCAATCTCTAATGGGGATGACATTCAAGATATTGATGTATGTTTCAGTGCTACACATAAGGTCGATGGAAGCTCTGGACAGCCCAGCTCTGGTTTCATCCGTTTTGTGGCCCTTCCCGAGTTTCCGCAAAACTTATGTCCTGCTTGGACCAAAGTTGTACGGAATTCGTGAATCACACTCATCTGTAAATCAGTTTGGTTTTGCTCAGCTGAATCTCTCGTCTTTGGCACTTCTGTTTTAACTAAAACGTGTTCAAACGGTCGCCTCATGTTTCGTTTCGTACAGTATTCGAGATATCGAAGTCTAGACGCACTACTCATAAAATTGCTGAAAGCTTGGATGATTCACGGCGGGTTTCACCTTCTTAAGTCCCATCAGGTTAGCGCAGTCCCAGAGTTTACGCCAATTTCTGTTGGTTTTAACTGAATCCAGGCTGAACCCTTCCTTCGTGATAGTCTTCAACTTAGTTTGCTGCACGGAGACCGTCTTACGAACGATACTCAAGATCTTTAGCTAACGCTACCCAGTGATCCTGGAAATTTTTAGACATCTCATCACTAGTTACACCATTCTTTGAGCCCATCAGGTAGGTGCGGTACTCGAGTTTTCGTCAGCCGTATTTTCTTCTCCAACCCCCCGAAAACGACAACCAGCCATCGAAGAGATTTCAGCAACTCCATGACATTTGAGTCAAGACAGAGAGCTTAGGTTTCGCTTGAATACTGAACTACTTGAAGCTTTTGGATCTGAGTGCCCAGTTCATCGGGGAATTGTGGGCTCATATAAAATGCGGAAATATGTTCAACTTTCATGTAAACATCTACATCATAGATGGAACATTGTGACTACAAGTCTACATCATGCACTTGTAAGGATACTCTAGATGATCCCCTAGTTCAAGCCCAACAACTACGTGACTCAGTAAAAGTTAACTCCAAAGAAGTGCGCCTTGTATATTCGTGATGCACTACTCATGAGGTTGCTGAAATTCGTCGACAGCCCACGAACGGTTTTGCCCTTCTTGGGGCTCACCAGGTAGGTGCAGTCCCCGGGTTTCTGTCAACCTTACGTTCTACTTGGATCAAAATTGCACGAAACTAGCGAAATACACTCATTTGCAAACTAATTTGGTTTTGTGAGAGATTCACCTGGAACCCAGCTGAATCTCTCGTTTGTGATGTTCTCAGGCAACTGAATGTGCTGCATTCACCAGGCCGCCTCATGTTGCAATCGCTACGATATTCGAGATATCACGATACATGTATATATTTGTAATGCACTACTCACCTTGTGTGCTCCCGAGCGGTCAAAAAAAGACATACTAAGAGTATACACACTTATCACCCACTCACCTCTAATGATTTTAATACACTCCAAATTGTGCGGAAAGTAGTCAGGGTAGTTTGGAGTTTGAAACCGATATTCATCCCCTCGCTTCTGCAGCTTGGGAACATTAAAAAATCCGGGCAAAATTGAACTGGAAGGATCTTTGACAGCTGCCACTGACTGTGGGATGATAACCGAATTGATAAATTCCCCACACCGACTATCCTGATCCGACGGCGATTCACGATCCACCGCCTCGTATCTTTTCCTTCTCCAGTTCGGTTGCTGTTGTGTTATGTGTGAAGAAAGAGTAGAATTGAGCAAATATCGCTCAGGGATTGATGATTTTGAAGTGAGGTTGAAGGAAGTGACGTTGGTTATGGGTAACTGAGTATGAATACCAGCCGCAAGATATGTGAGTGCCATCCAGTTGAGCAGGTATGCTGGAAGGGTGTTGTGTGACAGTAACAGACACAGATCCATTGGCCCGAACATGTGTTATATCCGGTTAAAGGTTCACCGTTTGCCTATCATGTAGAGGAGATCCGGCAGATGACCAAGAAATGAGGCTAGCCATGAATCTGCGGAACGAAAAATGCATAGAAATTACTGATGCTAGTTAACAGATCATGGACAAATGCATCAGCTTGCTTCTTCAGAGGGGTTCGTACAGACAGACTATGCAAGTATTACCATGCGAAATGAGCATGCTGGTGTCTCATCACCTCTTAGATGAATTCACTTTGGGTCGCTTGGTGCAAAGGCTTTTGTTACTGTTGCTTGCGCCGTATGATTTTTGAGCTGGACACGACGGAAAAGAAGATACATCTGACTCCCTAATCAGAACTTTAGGATTTTGCATTGACGTTGGTTCGTGTCAACTAGTCATACTCTTCCGGATTTCGCTATTACTGCCATTCCCGTATATTCTCAATGGCGGATTTCGTAGGGAGTTCACGTGACTGACCCTCCGTTACGTCTGTACACCATATCTGTTTCATCTTTGTTTCTCTTTTGAGAAATTTGGCTAGATTAAGAGGCGGATGAGAGTGATCAGCGCCAGAGTTCCGCACGCTCTCCAGCTGACTAAACGTCATCTGACTAAGGTCACTCCTTTAGTTTGTGGTTCACACTGTGTCAGAGAGTGGACCGATGTCACAAACTTGGGTCCACATCTGCAGACTTTCTACTTGCTAGTTCGTTGTCCTCCTTGTAAGAACGTTTATTACTGCCCCCTAGAGCATTCCAAATCAGGTTCTTGATTCGTATTGTCCGATCGGATGAGATTAAACTGGATTCCAGGTGAGTCTCCCGCAAAACCAAATTTGTTCGCAAATGAGTGTATTTCGCAAATTTCGTGCAACTTTGGTCCAAGTAGAACATAGGGTTGACGGAGACTCTGGGAATGTGGCTATCTGATGAGCCTCAAGAAGGGCGGAACAGGTCATAGGCTGTCGAAGAATTTTCAGCAACCTTATGAGTAGTGCATTGCGTCTGTACACTGAGATGAGCCTTACTAGTTTCTTATCCGTGCGTATGGTCTTCATTATGTTTTTCCGTCAAACAGAAGTCTAGTCTTAAGTGGTCAGGTGTCTTAATCCTCGCAAGGCGCTCGTGCTGCATCACGAAGTTAAGGCTGGAATTAGTAACCGTTCTCCAGCAGAACAGCTGACCTCTCAAATCGCTCTTAGTTGGAGCGCAAAGCATTGACCTGGATTGGGTAACTTGAGACAAATCTTGAATACTGCTTTCTAAAACGACCTCACTTGTGCTCAGAGCTTAGAGCTACCTTTATGGATCAATGATAGTTGGTCTTGTTTGGAAAAATAGCCGGTCGCAAAACCAATGGTCTCAAGTGACTACGGCAGTCATTTGCCCTTGAATTTCAGCATGGATGTCCAGGTCTCCGCAAAAATGTGCAACTTTGATAGCTAAGTGTTTGAATGTGTGTATTTGCCATAGGCTCAGGGGTTGTGAACTGTCTCGCTGTCAAGCGCCGGTCCAAGTGCCTCTCTACAATGATGGACATAACAGAAACGGTAAAAATGGAAACTTGGCTTGTCTGTCTATCCAGGCTGTTGCCGTATAACGTTTACGGAGGATAGGTTATCCCACCCCTACGACATTTGTGTGAAGTGATCTTCCGAAACACAGGAAGGAAGCAAACGTGTTTATGATTATAGAACAATCACCATTGGAGCGAACCGGTTTGGATTAAAAGCATTAGTGAAAGTTCCGCGCCCCTTGTTTGCCACACCAGGGGCATCTACTCCCCAATGACAGCTAGTACTTGTGGATGGAAATTCCACTGTCAGATGCTATTTGCACGCAAGCCTTATGCTTGCAGGCTGTTGCCGTATAACGTTTACGGAGGATAGGTTATCCCACCCCTACGACATTTGTGTGAAGTGATCTTCCGAAGCACAGGAAGGAAGCAAACGTGTTTATGATTATAGAACAATCACCATTGGAGCGAACCGGTTTGGATTAAAAGCATTAGTGAAAGTTCCGCGCCCCTTGTTTGCCACACCAGGGGCATCTACTCCCCAATGACAGCTAGTACTTGTGGATGGAAATTCCACTGTCAGATGCTATTTGCACACAAGCCTTATGCTTGCTTGTGCAAGCATAAAGCGCATGCTTTTTGAATGCGCTTGCTCTCTCCCTCTCTCTCTCTCTCTCACACACACACGCACACATGTATCTGGTTCGGATCAGAGCACTCAGGCCCGCGGAATACTGAATGTCACTCAGCAGTAGACCGACGAAAATACAACTCGCGATCTGTGACAGTTGGAAAAGTCAGTGATGACATGAAAAAGCCTTGGTCACCAAAAGTTTGTGCACTGTCTTCCAAGACGGCTGTCATTTCCTGCCCGCGTTTACGACCGATGTAACTTATTCTCTGAGTGGAATGTTGACGGTATGGGATCCGGGCAATTACACGTAGATCAGAAAGTATGTATCGGATGTCAAACTTTTGACAGATTCTAATTGGCAAGGTGGCACTCACTTGAAGGTACAGAAAACGAAACGGAATGAAAGAACGCGACTTCGAGAATGCACAAATGGGCTTTAGCGGATCAAATCTCACGATGATTGGATCCATGGTTAACATCACTACTTGCCTAAAACATTTCTGTCACGCCTAGGAACGGGACACTCATCCAATCCGCTTATAACGCCACCGAAAATTCTGATTTTCGAAATGATGCTGATATTTCCCATAAACCAAGCTAGCAACAAGTTCTGCAACAAACACTGCCCTGCCAAATATAATGACCTTCAACGGGAGAACATGCAGAGGGATGTACGAAAATGCACTCTGGTCGGCTGTCACCGTCGGACAGTTTAAACAAAGTGCTTTTCGCAAAAAAAAACAGACTATCATGTCTCTAAGAAGCGGAGGCAAATCCAAGATAACTTGAACCAGTGTTTCCATGCCCACGGCGACCGCTACACAGAATATTCTTAAAAATCACACCCTCTTACGTCAATCCTCAGAGTTTGTGAGCTCTCCTGTACGGATAGCATGTATTGATTTTGTATGATTTTTGTATACGAGCTCCCTATTGACAATTGAATGCAGTTGTTTCAAGCAACGATAGGGATGGGATACAAAAAATTGTGCACTGTAAATTTGTGGAACATGTTTTTGGTTATATCATTCCACCTAGTCAATTGTAAGATTTTCGCGACTATAAATAAACGAAAAGGGCATAAAGTGACACACACAGAATAAAAATACTTCGATGCTGACCAGCCAATGCATCTGACATTCTGTAGCTATTTCACCCCTGTTTGTATACTGTATTCAGTAAGCATATTTTGCCGGTACGGCCTCCTCTGAATCGCGAAAAAACTGTTTAAAATCATTCTTTTTGACATCGTTCTCATCGATCAACCACTTCTGACGGGATGATCTGTTTTACGGCTGAATAAATTGACTTGCAGTTCAAATATTCTAAAGATTGATCAGCCTCTTCTCCATTTATTTTCCCCATTACATATGGATTAAGTGGGATTGAGTTTCACGCAACATTGTTGGTATTCAACAAATGAATACATCACTCTTCTATTTCGGTTGAAACGTCCCACGTCCGTCTGTACTTTAGCTGCCGTAACAAAAGTCGTACTATCTGAGCTGGGCAGATAAACTGAGTAGTTTCGTAAAAACAGTAACTGGTTCTGACCACAGAAGGCCGAGGTTTTTTCCTTATAAGGATGTGGTCATAAATATAGAGGATAGAACCGATGATAAACCATTACCAGTCTACTCATTTATTGGTAAGTAGCATGTTCACCGCTGAAACCAATGAACGGGCTAGATTACCACTGACTGTTATTAAATTATCGTCGCGTATTGATTTTGGAGTTCAAATTCCTGGCATCCAAAGTGAAGAATCTTTATTCCCCCTAAATGTCTGACAAATTCCCCAAGATTTATCATCACAATGAAACTGCTGCAAAATCTGAACCCAGACCAATTAGCCAGCAGAGCAACGAAGCTATAGCAACGAATGAAACTACGCATGATGGCTCGAACGTTTGATTGAGCTTCCATCTTGATCCGTAAAACGTTGTCTCCCGTTTTGGCAACACTCAATGATGCAAACTTCCGAAGTAGCACCATCCACTAGTGAGGAATTGTCATAAGATTGGTTAATTACCAATGGGAGTAGATTTCACCCAGACAAGATGGAGTCAAGTTTTATTGTGGTCACAAGTTCATATCCGTTTAGCGCTTCTTGAGATGTGCATTGACGCTGCTTGACAGTTAGAGTGAAACATCTAAGCACTTCTTCATGATTCTTCAATGGGGAGCAGTTCAAATTTCAGGAAAACCCACGAGCGAAATTCCTAATCACCTTAGACCTCCGTTTATATAGAATTCTACTAATCACCGCTATCGCTATGCTGTTAAGATGCAATCTATTCCTAATAAAAGGGCATTTTTCGGTTAGTCTCTTGGTCTTGTTGGGTGTCACGCTTGCAGTTCGTTCGTAGTGTCCGGCAATACAAGCCCACCTTTTCTTCATGAACTTGCTACTGTTCACATTTGTATACCTTCTGCGAAAAAAGATAAGATGCTTTGAATTATCATCCGAAGGCGTTCTTCTACTGCTTAAGAGGTGTAACAGCTCAGTTTTTTCATAATGATGACCGGTTTTAGTAGATGTGCAGAATTCACAACAGTCGTGGAATGTGCGTCAAAAGTTGGAGAGCCACTAGACGGTAGAAGATCTGACGAATGCTTACTGTGGATAAAATTGTTACTGTGACACTTTCAAACTACTGGCACCCGCCTGTAGGCATCAGATGTTTCTTTTTACTTCAAGAGCCCTGGTGAGCCTGAGTCTATGATCGAATGACGGTGCTGTGTAGCTGTTCCCCATGCTAGTCTGAATGCGGGTGACCAAGAACGGCTCGGAGAATATCCGTGCTGAACTGATTCATCTCACGGACACAAGATTTTTGTTAAGGAGGCTGTCATAGTGCGCTCGAGATTCGGCGACCGAGTGTTTTGAAAGGAAGTGCAATGTCATGACACGAGCCAAGTTTTGTTTGATGATATGTACGTACGCGACCATGTTAGTAGTAAGGAATATCTCCAGGGCATGTTATAAGAAGCCACTGTGATTCACATCAGAACTACATAAAACCAGTACCATCTGCTTGTGTAAAAGGTACCGAAGAATTTCCCACCCCCTTTTACAAACTATGTTTCCGAACAAAGTTTGAAACTCCATCAGTATTCACCAGTTTCAGGTGTGATCGAGTATGGGGTCAGGTGACCTACCTGACCATACAGTCAACTGATGAGTAGTTTTGGTGTTCCTTCTAAATCATTCCGCAGTTGCAATCTTTCGGTGCACTGCGCCGGGGCTGAGAAACTTTCAGATCGCCCCGATGCTAGATAGACGGAATCTGTAAGCAACGGATGGGACTTCTTGGTCATCAGCTTTATGCCTAAGTGGGGGGTTGGTCCTGCAGTGATTTGCAAAAAGCCTAAAACTTGTTACTGGTTAAATGAAAAATGCTACCATCTTGCGACAAAAGTTAATGTCAGGCATATGAGAAGTGAGCTGGAGCAGTCCGCATAGCAGAAGCAGATAATTCCCCACTTAAAATTTACCATGTTTTGATATTTTTTACTAGGCGATGGCCTCTTTCCTAGTAGCCCAACCGTTGAAGCCTATCTACTCTAACCCGAGGAAGTTTATCAGCTTTAGTTAGGCCCGTATTTAGCCTCGTAATTCACATCCGTAGTAACACAAATTGGTCTCATGAGAACTGAGGCTGAGACTCAATTATTCCGCGTAATCAGCATATGCTCCAGGCAATCACGTTTCGTGGTACACCAGCTGCTGCCCCGTGTCAGCACACTCACGTAACCCGTTTGGGTTTGTCAACAACAGCGCCAATCGGCCTGCACGCCACCTGAGGCTATTGTCTTGTTTCTAGCTTGTTTGAATGATTTCATTTTGATGACACTCGATCAGAAGAACTGACAATCTTAGAAGTTGCGCGAATGTTTTTAACCAGTGTCCCATTCCGGGAGGCTTGTTGTAGAGAACCAAAACGGGAAAGTGTATATATCATTATTCGATTGCTCAGTATTCGTAGGCAGTCCTGTTTGGGGCTCATTAGCTAGCCGTAGCACCTGGAAGCTGATGCAGTGTTACGTTACAGTTTCCGTCATCGAAAGGTAGAAAGCCAGGGTAGGTCTGGCTTGGCATGGGGGGCGATCGACTTCCCTGATAAGGTGGATTGCGGAGTACTTACGAGTTAAAGAGGTTGACTCTGATGCTCGAGCGGCACTGAATATGCAACTAAGCCGCAACTGACTACCGTTATATGCTGCGATCCCGCGAAGTCAGAGAGACGACAGTGGTCAACCCGATTGAGTTTAATGGTTAGAGTTTTCACACTTCGCAGGAGGTCATGAACCCTCCGATCCTAATTGCACCGGAACGGGGAGAATGAGCTCTGGATGGTATACGGTCCCCTGAAACAGACTACTTGCCCACAAAAAGGTAAACCATGAAGCTCGGTTAGCTCATTCACCTTAGGAAGGTCCCTTCTGCAAAAAACTATTTGGTACACCTCCGCATTACTGTGAAATATGACTTCAACTAATCGCGTGATGAAATCTCTGGCTGGAAACTCGGTTCTCATTTGGTTCTGTCGGAAGTAAAGGTCTTTTGATGTTTCAAATCGGGGGTAGTTTCTATTATCTTCGTGTAATCAGATAAAAAAAATAAAGCCAAGGTATGCAGTGAAATTCATATGCAGGGACTGTTGCTCCGACATAATAGGGTTTTATCGGGTTGTCTTGAATTCTTTGTAAACCCGGGCAAGGTTTGTGGTATTGTCCATCCCCGCGTCCAAACCTTCATCGTTCAGTTAAATTTTCGTGACCGGATTTCGTCAAATCTTGGATAACAGACAGACCAATTACGAGCAACTGACACACGTCGGTGGCGTCCTCTCGAAGTAAAGCTTCAGCGGCTGGGTTTACAACGAAGGTATTGTATGTGTTAAACAAACTCGAGGCCCGACAGATTACGATTTCCCTGCAATCTATTGATCACAACAGACAGGTCTCTTTCTCAGCGATTTCGCTGAAAGTTGTAGCTTGAAGTTCTGAATTACATGAAATGCATGCATGCATGAATGGATTCGATCCCAGAATGCATTCCACACCAAAAACCTTTGAGGGATAGCGCATCGGTAGACCTGCCAACTGTGGGCTGCAGCATCCGCTATCCTCCATCGGAATTGAACACATAAGAATCTGGTTGTGTTGGTTGCCCCTTACGTGATCAGAACGAATCATCGAGTCGATCAGTCTGAGTTATTTTATCAGGTATGTACTGGCCCACAGCTCATGCGACATCCGACAGTTCTTTCTGAAGGGGACGACAACCAACTGGGAAGTAAGGCCCACAGGCTACGTTTGCCACGGAAGTTCCCCGGTCATGTGCCACCAAAACCACCGAAAACTAATGCAAAAGTTTCCGTGGTTCAGTGAATAGTCCTGATAACATACCGGTCAGTTGTACATCCACTTGGACTGCCTATTTCTGTTTCCATTTCTAGCCTGAGGGTGTCTTACGTTTCAAGTCAAAAGTGCCCCAGTCGTCTTGTGGAAAAGGCAGAATATTGCCAGTAATCAAGTAAGTAATCCATTGAAACAGCATCTTGGACTAGATGGTTGTTTATGGACCCCAAGTTTTATCCTCATATACCCTCAAAGTCAATTAGTTCGAATGGAAAATAGCTGGGCGAAGAGCTGGTTGAAGCCGTGAATCTCCTCACCAAATTTAAAACCTGAGCGTATTTTGAGCAGCCCCCACAACCTCTGATAATAGACAATGTTCTTGTAGGCACTGCTGTCAGTGAAGAAGGCAGACGGTCCTTCTATTCCGATCTGTCTAGTCATTGCACAAAAGTCCCTTTAACCATTGCAACGCCGGGAACTTTACCACCCAGCTTCGGTTGCAACCAGGGGATTCGAATTGAATTTGAAAGTCAACGGCCTTCAGTTCGATATCCAAGACCTGCCACTTGTTTCCTCTTAAGTATACCCGTGGTAAACGGATTCAAACTAGGTATGAAAAGATGTAACTCTCAAAGTCACAGTTAGACATGACGAAGTAATTTATCTGAATTTTGAAACCGGTGGCATTTGAAAATAAAACTTTGGAAGAAATGGTGAAAAACAAGCAAGATTTTTCCCATTTCCTCATCGAAATAAACTGTGATAATTATCTGTCCAGTTCTGCTCATCCTTCCAGTACAGTAGTTAATGAACTCAAGGTATATATTGAGTAAACGCGACTAAGCCACGAGTAATTCTAAGAAATTTTTATTGTTTGACGAACTTTCTTCCTGGGCGAATCAATTAACACGCATAATTATGGCATTATCACTGTGAGGTGTTGCCATTTTTGGTGGATTCGTCTCTTCCAACATGCGTCCATTCGTGGTTCCATGAAGTAAGCATAACTTCGAGAGATACACTCATTTGCAAATCAATTTGGTTTTCACGACAGACTCAACCGAATCTCTCGTTTACGATATTCCACAACTGAAAGTGCTGCACACAGGCCGCAGTTTGGGTTCAAGTAGATCATAAGATTGACGGAAACTCGGCGACTGCGCCTACCTGATGAGCCCCAAGAGGGGCGAAACCGGTCGTGGGCTGTCGAAGAATTTTCAGCAACCTTGTGAGTAGTCTCCTTCATGAAAGTAAACACAACTTCGTAATTTTGCCCTGACCACGACCATATTATTGAGGTCAAGGTATGTGGCATTATCGGGTGTGTACAGAAATTCCGCCTCAACAGCCATGACTACAGAACAGTACGGTCATAACAAAGCCAAATGGTGTTGTCACCGTGCGTTTGGTACAACAGAGAATAACGCTTTTGTGTATATTGGGACAGGCAGTACCGATGGGCAGTAAGTACTCCCGGTGAGAGGAAAAAAGCTCTCGCTGTGGAGTTTTGTTAGGAAATGCCAACGGACTAGTTACAGACTTTTGGACAGGGAAGCAAAACTATCATTTGCATCTTATTTACAAAAACTGGACATCCATCTTCTCCTGAATGCGTCTGCTTGAACGTTGCTGGATATTCATTGACCCCAATCATCCACTGCTCAAATCCAAGAAAATGCTGCAAAGCGACTCCACAAAGTCCGCAACAGATCTCCCTTTTCAAGAGACGCAGAGTGAATTTACAAGAACAAATCATACTACTCTCATGCCTCTCCATCAGTAGTATCACCGTTACACCGATAGCACACAAAGTTGATTGGCGGGGGCTTTGAGAAACGACGGCTGAACTTCGCCATAGCTCGAGTAGATTAGTGTCTATCAATTGAAAGAAGGGATGCCCAGATGGAAAAAGTAAGAATAACAAGACTCTGCGGCTTTGAATGGACAGAACCGAGACAGTAGTTCCTTGGATCTTGAAGTTTACTGCACTATGCCTGATGAACCCTGGACTGGTAAGTATAGTTGAACCGATACACAGAGTCCACTGCTCTCTTTCATTTAAGGCTTTCTGCGGCTTCATCACGCTAGTAAAGATGCACTCTGATACTTGAAAATTTTTGGTGTGGAACAGTCACACTCACTTACATACCAATCTGGTTTTCATGAGGGACTCACCTGAACCCTAGCTGAAGGACTTTTATAAACGAGAGGTTCAGCTTGGGTGCGCCTCCAACGAAAACCAACTTGGCTTGCAAATGAGCGTATTTTCGGACTTGAGGTTCTGTGAGTTTTAGTAGAATATACAGTTGACAGAAACTTGGAGAATCGACCCACCTGAACGGTACCAAGAAAGGCGAAACCTGTCATACGCTGCTGGAGAGCTTTCAGCAAGTGGTGAGTCCATACTAAGGTTAAGCCTATGATTTTTGAAAGATGGGAAAAGGATTTAGTCCCTCAGTACCCATGACTCCTGGTTTTGTTGTCAGGATTTCGAAAATTTATTGTTTTCTCTCGAACACGAGGCCCTCAAACTGCAAGTTTATATCTTAGGTCGACCCACACGGGTTGAATATTCCTACTCGGTTGAGTCTCTCGTTACCACCAGTCGGATTTGCAAAACAGTGCAGTTCGACAACTGCGTCCGAGTGTAGTACAAATCTGATGGAACCTCGGGAAATGAACCTGGCTAATGAAACCAAGGAAGGTCAAAACTGGCTGTCAAACAGTTTTCAGCAACCCTATGAGATTTGTCGTCCGTCAAGACAATTTGTTTCAAGTGACTTAGATGTTTACATTTGTAATGCACTACTCATAAGGTCGACAGCCCACGACCGGTTTTGCCCTTTTTGGGTGCTCATTAGGTAGGTGCAGCCCCCGGGTTTCCGTCAACCTTATGTTCTACTGGAAACCAAATCGTACGAAATTAGCGAAGACACTCAGTTGCAAACTAATTTGGTTTTTCGAGACACTCACCTGGAACCCAGCTGAATCTCTCGTTTTTTGATGATGTTCTCAGGCAAGTGAATGTGCTGCATTCACCAGGCCGCCTCATGTATACAAGACATCGCGATGCATGTATATACTTTCAATGCACTACTCTTAAGGTTGCTGAAAATCCATCGACAGCCCACGACCGCTTTCGCCCTTTTTGGAGCTCATCAGGGAGATGTTACCTAGCTTTTCCCTATCTGGTGGAAGGAAAGTGCCAAGTGGTCCAGTTGCTTGGGCATCTCAAATAGTTGCTTATCGGTTGTCTTCTGCCATATTTTCCTGAATTTTTCTGTCAAGATTTTTAATTGACGAAGCCCTGGGATATTGAACCACACTAATTTTTCAATGTTCAAATGACCGATGTGTCTGCTCTGAGTATCCAAGCCTTCAGGATCTGCAGGACGAATTCGACCATATTCTACCTGACCCTCGTCTGTTCACTGGATGTGAGTTTGTAGATGTACTTGGTCAATGACATTTCGACGTGTTCAACCATTCATGCAAGGTCAACTTCGGTTTGTGAATTCACAACATTTTTAAAAGATAAATTATAACAATCGGGTTAGCCAGACATGAGTTGCCGGAAATATGTTTATTGTTGCCTGTCATGAGGTTTATGATCGATTCTCAATTTCAACTCTATATTCATGCTCAACTATCGTGACAACCATTGTCTGACTTGGCTGACGCACAGGGAGAGAAATCGTCGATCGTATTTCGTTATTTAGGTCTACTGAATTTGTCCACCATTGAAGCGAGCCCCAGTGGGATGAAAAAACCGTTTGGTACCCCTAAATTCCTGGTCTTCTTGATGCCTTCATTTTCCCATCTCTACTCAACGTTCCATCTCTATGAAAGATGCCTACTTTGAGTCTTATTTTCTAGAATTCTATCAGGGACTCTAAACTTCCGGAGAATCAAACGTTTCCGTCAGAGAGTCGTCGGGCATTCCACAGTATTCAGCCCAGTTTGTTCCGTTTAAAACTGCCGCTAACAAAACAGGGCAGGCAGAATATGTAAGTCATCTTTGCACACAGAGCAGCCGGAATGTTTGACGGCAAATATACCTTGCTTCGTGAATAATCCTTTTTTGTCAGTTAAATAGGAATCTTTGAAACATCGCCAGTTTGAGGACGGTACATAACTTTTACATATTAGTAGCACGTTGCAAACTACAGAGCTCTCTGTGTACAAGAAATAATTTGGGCTGTATTTATGAGCCACACGCTAAGTTACTTCTAGTAATACATTCTACGTTCACGGCCTACTCAGTGCGTAATGCATAAAACAAGAGTTGTTAGGAATAGCAGATATTTCAAGCCATACCTACAATGTAATAACAACTTAATCTGAGAACAAGAAATGTTTCAAGCGTTTGTAGTGGACAATGCCTAAATCCTGAGTAAAACTGCATTTACGGTGAATGAATGAACTTAAAATAAGGATTGCTCGAAAAGATGGAAGTATTCAAGCAAACC
This sequence comes from Opisthorchis viverrini, assembly GCF_000715545.1. Taxonomy (NCBI): domain Eukaryota; kingdom Metazoa; phylum Platyhelminthes; class Trematoda; order Opisthorchiida; family Opisthorchiidae; genus Opisthorchis; species Opisthorchis viverrini. The sequence continues at coordinate 106,480 of NW_008752204.1, read as the reverse complement.
ATTTGAAAAGAGATGTTAGTGGGGTATCTTTATAGCAATTTCAACCTTATACTAACCATTACTGACAGCGACACACCAGCTGCAGTTAGTGGGGCTGGAGCGTTACACAGAAGAGGAGTCATCCGTGGCAGTCGGAAAAGATCTGACGGTTTGGTAAAGAAATGACTTGGGAGGCACTAGTGGTATAAAACTTTCCTTACTGTAGTGAATAAAGTGGTCGGGACGAACTGGCTCAGTGGTTAGAGCGCGAATTTATTGACCGGAAGGTCTATGGTTCGAACCCGACCTCTGCCTCCCAACTTCCCCTGTGCAGCCTTGGACAACCTGGAAGTATGCCAGCCCTCGTGCTTTCTTCGGGTGGTATGGCAGCTAGTCACCGAAAGGGCTGAACGAATAAAGCGATCACACTGATTTCTTCTCACAACAGTCAGTGTTGCGTGATATAATATTTATTAGTCTAATCAAGTGGTCCCTAACCTATTTATTGTTGCGCTTTAAAAAAGGGATTTCCAACGGGTTTCCGCTGAAAAGATTTTTCCGCCGTCAAACCAAAGGCGATGTTAGAGAAAAACTTTTCGGACAGATATACTAACTGGCAATGTTTACTTGATAAATTATAAACCAGCGTCTCGAATTAATCTAATTCTCTGTCTGCGTGAATCTATCCATTTGTGAAGTGAATCTTCCAGTTCCTAATTAGTATAAGTACTCAACACGTAGTGAAATGTACACATTTGTTAACTAACCCCATGCTAAGGAGAGATGAACATGAAGTGGTTGTGCATAAAATGTCATGATATACAAAATACTGTAGTATGTTTTCTTTACATGACACATAAGTCACTGGGTTGCCTTAAATTCTTCGAGTCGATTTCGCCACCTACGTGCAATTTGGTTTTCATGTCGAAATAAGGGTTTATAATAACCCGGGGACTTCAGCCACTGAATAAGCCCTGAAAAAGGCGAGGCGGTTTCTTACCTATCGAAGTTTTCAGCAACCTTATAAGTAATGCACCATGTTTGAAGGGCATTTCTGACAACATGCTTGAGCTAGTTTCAAATCAAAAAGTTGTATCCAAAAAAGCAACAAGGATTCATCTGTGAGGTGTACACAATGCAGGCTAGCTTGACAACTTGAAGTTGTAAGTTCATCAAAAAAGCTCTTCTTGGCTTGATTTTGCTTAAACGAAAAGATAAAGCTGCACAATAAGCAATTCATAGATGCACCCAAAAACAGATACCAGGATGGTGAATGTGGAAAACGTTATTTTACACTCAGTTGGAAAAAATCCCCGGCGATGCGTACGGACCAAAAGTGTGAATAGTAATGATCAAATGGCGAGAAAAAAGGGTGTAGGAGTTACTGATGGAGGCAACCAAATTCGTTCATTCGTTTTTCTGCATACAGCAAACAGAGCGCGCAAGCTGAGGGTGCATTTTCTAAACCGATTGCTGTTCGGATGATTATCTTGACATTACTAGGATGTCCCCGATTCGTTTGAAGAGCCATCTGGATCCAAAATTAAACTGCTCAACCTGAATATTTTACCACAAATTAGCATTGGTTGATGTCAAGTAACAGCCACACGGGTTCAAATCAGTATATGTTCAGCATCATAATAGATATTTCGCACGATGCCAGTGGATTGATTTGATATGCTTGGTACGGCGGTATGGTCATGTGACAACCCCCCCCCCCAGAAAGGGCTGTTGTTTGTCATCCTCATACTATATAAAGTTATCGGCTCTGCCTTATCACCTTATACTTTCAATTCAAAGGGAAAAAAGCCCAGGGCCCCCAAGGAAATGGGACCAAACGCATTACGAGCCAAAAAAGACTCAATGCAGTTCCGAATAATCTGGGCGACAAATCTTCCAGAACAGGACGACTCAGAAATTAGCGAAATGCAGCCATAGAATGTGGGGCATCCGTCCAGCCACGTAATTAGCTAATAAGTTGTGTTGATGTTGACTGGGACTATCGATCAACTAGTGTGCGCGTATACTAGTCGGACGAATGAAGACTGTCTCCTTATCTGCTGGATATTTGAATGGTGCACTTGAAGAATTCTCCTACGGTTTCGTCAGGTGATACCGATGTAGTCTTTCCCCAGAAAAAAATTAGACTACCTGAGAATTTTCATGTTTACATCTGCCGTCATTGGTTGTTGATCTGGTGGCTTTGACCAGAACGCAATGCGAATCAAAGCCAGAGAGAACAAGCTATTAAAAATTGAAGGCATTGGGTAATCAGCAACTACAAAGGAAAACAGACCACAACGCAACAAAGATCACAAGCGGACCAATAGATTCACTGAATTCGTTGCACTTCAAGCAGCCAGTCACGTCAGAAGATAACAGATAGCCTTCGACTGCTATATAAACGCACTCAGACAAGGAAGAAGTACCCAATCAACTGCACACTGATGATGTCTCCTCGTACAGTGACGAAACGTTTGCAAGTCAAATGCCAAGCTCGGTGAACAGATCAACAGCCACTGGATCAACAACCAATAAACTCACCTGAGCTATCAATATTTCAACACATCTGCCGTTAATACAACTATCATCACTGACAAACTGGAGGTGGTGGAGCCAAACGGATGGCAAGCCACTTGGCAATGATTAAAAAAGTCATAAATTAAATTGCTGGGAACCGTTGGCAGCTGCATTGTCCCCGTAGCTTATGTAATGGCGGTATGACAAAATTTTAAAATTCTAACACAAATTTTACCCGGAAAGTGAATCATTCTACGCCGAAAGACCGAGGAGCACTGTAAAGCTGTTCCATCAGCAATGCAGACCTCCCCGAGCAGATTCGAGCCTGTGAATTCCTGGCCAGCAATTGAGGACTATACAGTTCGACCGAGAGCGGTTGATCGACGGTGTAAGTTTGAGTAACCAACCTCTCGTGGCCAAACGGCAAAATCTTCAGCCGCTAGCCGGCAGGTCACGATTTCAAGGCTTCTATTAGTAGTGAGTTGTTCTTTAAATATTCGCTATCTTGCGTCTAATTCCGGCCAATTCCACCAACATTTGGGTCTTGTTCCAGAATCCATCTGAGTATTTTTTGCGTAGCTAAATTTTTCACGTAACTAAGCCCTTAAGCAAAGCCAAGGTATGGGTTTAGGGCTGACAGACACAAAGTTCTCTTATAAATCTTCGGAGGGAAATAACGTGGCTATCGTTGCAGGGGATAAGAAGAATAAACGTTATTTTATTTGCTTCCGTTTAATCCGAACCGGGTCTAGTTTTCCAAGTTTGAGCGTTCAAATCAAAAAATCTGGTACTAGAATACATCTATATGGGATGGAATCCGAATAACCCAATTCGTTTGGACTCTGGTTTTATAAGATTGCATTTTCCTCTGCACAAAAATAAGGCAGTTTATCATCAGACATGCATCAGGCATGCAAGCAGAAACACCAAACATTTACGGTTCTAGTTTTGTAAGATCCAAAATCTCTATAATCCAAGCATCCAGTCTCTTTTCATCAATAGGAAAGCATTACTTAGAGACCTCCAACACTCTTAAGAGGACTGTGCCTCCCGAGCACTGGAATTTTTAGCTGAACAGAAGCATAGCTACTGCTTCTTAAAGTAAACATGCGAATCAAAATTCTGACACGACGGTTGGTAAGAATTGACTGCTGTAGGTCCAGAACGAGGTAAGATGAACACCGTAGTTGACAGGGGGGAAGTGACAGGGATCGAGTTCAGCATGAAGTCCTAGGCAGCCAGAATCAAATAGCTCATCGTGTCGATAGAGTCTAAATACTGTGCACAAAGTTAGTGGTACCGTACTCTACAGACTACTCAGATAGAGAAACACGCGAAGCATGTAACAGCTTCACATGGGACAGTCCTAACCAGACTACCTACCTAATTGATTAGTTGTAGGGGAAGATTTTGTGATTTTATTTGCAGATTTTGCCCAGTAATTGGATGCAATCCCTGCTGAAAAAATCGAAGAGCAACATGTAACCGTTTCATCGTTATTGAGAATCATCACAAGACTCAAAAGAGTTTTGAATGCGTGACCTCTCGGGTAGTAGTTTGAACAATTCACCGTTCGGCGACCATCACTTGATAAGGAATTTGATCACCTCGGATTTAGTCAAGGTATACCGGTGAAAGGAAAAAAGCCTCCGCTGCGGAGTTGTTCATCGGAAAAACACCAACTGAACACTTACAGACTCTTGGACAGGGGAGCAAAACTCGCATATGCATCTTGTTTACAAAATTGAACGCGTCTTTTTTTAACTTTCCTGGATATTCATTGACTGTTACTCAAATGCAAGCGGATGCTACAAAGCGACTCCACAAATTGCGTAATAGATTTCACTTTTCAAGAGACGCGAAACGGATTTGCGAGAAAACATACTAGTACCCACCGTTACACCGGTACACATCCCGTTACCATGGCATCCACATCACGTGATTACGTACTAACTAGTTCCTCCTATTACTGGTCAGTCGCTTGTGACCGAACGGTAGTAGTAAAACTGCTACCCGGAGGTTCGCGAGTTAGAAATTTTCTAGGGTTACATTGGATACGCACTCTCAAGGATTCCCAATCAGAGTGGAACAGGTGTACAGTGTTTCTTAGCGTTTTAACATAGGCTGGCCCCATTTAAAGGACGAAATACCCATCTATATGCCTCAATACAACATCGAATAGCCTAGGTGGCAAATGAACCTACATTATTTAGGTAGTAAAGTAATGGTAGGTAATAAGTAATCTGAGGACGCAAGTCTTCAAAACGAGGACTCATTAATCAAGAAACGTCAGTAGGCACTCAAGTCAACTGTAACAACCGAAAAACGATGACTAAGACTATTGAATGGCGCACTTGAAGGATGGTGAATTAAGCAGTTGACGATCTATCCCTAAACATGGGACCCCCAACTGCTTAAACGTTAAAAATCCTGTAATCCAGAAAATTTTGGGCACCAATCTTCTAAACATATGTGTAATCCCACTACCTACACACTATTAGCTGCACGCCGGAATCCTTTTCGTCGTATCATATGCCTTCCGAAAACAGGGTTCACAGAATGAAACCGCTCAGGGATTCTTTTAAGTGACCTTGACATAGCGTTGCAACGAAAACAGCGTACCTTCAAAGATCTAACCGGTAGAAACAGCGAGCTTGTGCTGCATTGAGAGATTTCCACACCACAGACACGAAAGCAGGCTTTGAATTCCTTTCTAGCAAAAATAGCTGACGATAGAAAACTTTCTCCGTTTGAACGCGCTCCTTCCTCATTTCGTTTATCATATACTTTCCTTACAACACGTCTGATCGACTGAGAGTTAAATTGATGGATCTGTTGAGTGCAGTAAACCAAACCTGACTGGAAAATTCTTGCTGCTAACCTGCTGGTTATGAATTTGACGAGTGACTCGCTCAGCTGCGGGAATTAGCTACGCAAAGATCCTTGGATTCTCCGAAGTGTTATCTTGTTGGGCCTTCTGATGAACTGAGCACTCAATTTTTGTTGCTTAAAACTATGTGTATCTCAAAGGTATTTGTCACTTTCACAGGAACCATCCACATCATAGTGAAAAGATGAGCGATTACCCGGTCATTACGTACACAAGGGACCAATCATTATGCTGACAAAGACCTTAAGAGTGAGGCTAATGAATATGTATCAAGGGCAATTCTTTCTTACCAGTCCAAAACAAAGCGTCAATGCTGATTTGACAACATAAACTATACACAGTATGAACGGAATCAAATGAAATCAGCTGTGTCAACGAGGACGCTACTCAGATTTACAATGAAATTATCATTTGTGCTTCACATGTCACTCATCTTGCGTCTACCTGATGAACCAACGACTGACTTACACCAGCTTTAAGGGTGAGCCCCAGGCACGACTTCGATAATCAACCTCACAATTACATTAAAATGAGAAATCTGAATGCAAGCTGCAAAAAAAATTCGAAAAATCTTGCTTATTCTCGAGTTTATGGTTCACTCCAGAGAGTTCTGACGCTTACGCAAAAAACTACATCTTTCATGTAGACGTCTTGGTTTCTGTTGGAAAAACACCCTCAACATATTCTGTGTAACAATCAATGAACACACCGTGTAAGGTAGAGATAAAGTGGGAAAGATCACGCCTTGTCTTACTTGGTTGAGAGGGGTTTTTCACCCGTTTGGCAACCAAGAGTACTTCTTCAAGCCATATCGGTTTACATCAAGCCCAAAAACATGGATACTAATCAGGCGGACTTGGCCGCCGATTGAGGCAAACGGTGTGACCGGCGGTCAAAATATTACCCACTTTATAGAGATGGTGAAAAATTGTGACGGTATCCACGTGCTCTACTCATCTCGAGTAGGGATTATATGGAATTTAAACAGCATGAAGCTAGCTTTGTCGCCCGTTACTAAGACAAAAAATGCCCGAAACGAGATTCACGCCAACTTTCTATCCTACAGTGACAACCATCCCCGCAAGACTCATTACTTACGTCTGGAGGCGGACTTTACCGATGAACGATGCACGCCACATACTGTCTGGGACGCAGCTTGAGATTTATCCACCGGATAGAGGTTTTGTGTGTAGGATTAGTTTACGTTTGCAGTTGGGAAAGTTTTGACAGCTAGTAGTACCATGTATAGGAAAGGAACAATGACAGGGATTTTCCAGTCTGCTGTTGTTTATCGATCCGCATGAACCGCAAGTACCGGAAGTGAATTCTGTTCATCTTCTTATGGTAGGAGAAAATTAGTGATTGCTCAATTTTGGAAGAAAGTTTACATGCTAAAATATGTATAATTTGCTCAACTTGAATTAAGATCCCCGAAGTATACAGTAACCCCTAAGGAATAGTTAATGTCGGAGCACTTTATATCGATAGTGTCATATATCCACTTTAGCAGTAAGCAAATCAGAAATCAATAAGGAAACTTCTATTAAAAAAAGGTCGTTTTGAAGCCAAACAGTGTCCAAAGTCGGCTGCAAACTAAAACTGAACCGAGTAACTTCAATTTTCTCCGAAACAAATATGAACCAAGATGAATGTCATTCACTGCACCGCTACAACGTTGCAATGTCAGGACCATAAATTTTGTATCAACCACACCACGCCACAGCTCAAGCGACCAGACAAAGTTGGTAAAACTCAGTAACAAGAACACTCTTTATCTCTTCAAATTTTCGGCCACAAGAATCACAATAGATTTTTGGTCGGAACCGGTTGACATGACTTTGATGTCCATCCATGAATGGATGCGCGAAACGGTATATTCCGTAACGCAGTGGAGTGACAACCGACTTGGTTCGGAATGCGTGCGATAAATCAAGATAGTGATTTGGGATCTGTGCGGGAACAATTGATCGAGCGTTTTTACCACATCCGCTGGATGAAGAAACTGCGTCAACCAAAATGTGGGCGCAAATCTCGCGCGTAGATAAGACCGGTTTTCGGGAAATAAAGCACGTGTTAAAGTCTAAGAATTGTGCACATTCCGCAAGTTTCATTTATCCATGACTGGACACCGAGCCGCTTTTTGTCCTCTACTCCAGCTAGGAAGCTTTTTTCGTCACTAAAGAATCTGAATTGAAGTCTGGTCTGATTTTGAGTTTGCTGAACAAACGGTGTAATAGTCTCCTCAAACGAGCGCTATTCACTGATGTTTTGCTTGGTAGTTTTTGTTAAACGATGCTTCTTTTGGTAGAAGGTTCTCTGCAATTATTGATGCATTTACTGCACAGAAAGCACTCATGCTAGAGGTTCCACGTGGGAATTCTTTACATATGGGTCTCTCCATATGAAAGGCGGTCCCACAAAAATCCGCAAAAAAGTACAACTTCTTCTTCGATCAGTTCAGTGTTGTAAAAAACAATGGCTAATTGGAGTCAAAGCCTGGAGTTACTGTCACAACTGGCCGCAAACTTCGTTTTTATAATCGGGTTGACACATGTGCAAACTTGGTGAAAGTTCGGTAGGACGAATTCCCTCCTGATTCCACTGGATATATCTCACTTTTATTCATACTTCTGAAGCATATACTGTCTGGTATTATAAAGCCTTTGCTCCGAATGTTCAGTGGTGCCCGCCAGTTTGCACAAAAGATGCCAAGGTATGATATGGATGCCGGACCCTGCCTCTCTCACATCGCCATAGACTTCTGGTTTGCTCTGTGGACCACCGCTGTTCATTCGCTTCAATCGGTCGAGAAGTCATAGAGCCTAAACATTCCTGCTACCAAGCCGCGCTTCCTATCCAAACACAGTACGCTCAAGTTGGCGACAGCTTGTCAAAAACTCGAGCCAGCGAGTGCTGCATGCCACATAGCTCTTTTCCTTGGTATCTACACAGATTCCGTGTGAAAAAATGAAGACGGCACTGCTGTTGATAGAGCGTGCTCCACACAACTACATCACACAGACATGCAACATGGCATCAGAACTCTCCTAGTTCACATGCACTTACACTGTGTGTTTAAACCGCGGCTGAGTAGACAGTTCAAGGAATTCCCACCTATCACCTCTTCAAAAATCATCATCAATCGCCCACTGACACAAAGTAACTGCGTCAATTTGGCGTGAACTTGCCGATAAATTCTTAGGATGTCCTATTTCCAAAGATCAATCTCTCCCGAAAACATTGTTTAATCGATTACACGAAGTGTCACACTTGACATCGCCTTACTAGTTAGCTTATCCAATCTACGCGCCATTTTACAGAGTTGCTGGATAAAGGTTGCAGTATGGTTAAACAGTGTATTTGGCTTTTATCAGCTTCTAGTTGTATTCCGTTTAGCTTCTTGTGGACCGGCAGCCTGTGTGGAAAATTCAGAGGAACCATTAGGCAAAACTCTGCCCAGTATGCTGCACTTTTAACCAGAGTGTTCGACAACCTTTTGCCAATCCGAAATCACTCTTTTCGATCATGGCTGTGTAAAAGTGACAGAAGGGCCTTTTCCATGTTTGCCCAGGAAAGTTCATACAGTATATGTTTTCGGTCGACTGGAAAGAAGCCGCAGTTCTGGTCAATATGGAAAATCAAAAGTATTCGGTTTGAAACCCTACAGGTCCAAGGATTGTATAATGAGAGCAATCAAGTTGTATATATACGTCCCTGAAGGCATTTAGTTAAGGCCTCGCAATCAGAATGAATGACCATTCCAGTACTTCCCATAAGGACGTCGAATACGTGAAGCTGTACCGGGACTAGACAGATTCTTACGTTAATGGGCTTTGAGAATGGGGAACTCCACTCTTGGTCATCAGTATGAAATGTTTCCAGGACAGGACGGCACACGTAAATTAGTTATATGTTCGAATAGCCAGCCAACCAAAACGATGGAGAATCTCTTTCCGTGTTTCCCGTCCCCTGGCAATTCACCGTTTATACGCTAACTGGTTTCCATCAATACCATCGTTGTCCCCTACATCACTCTTTGACTACATACCCATTGACTTCATCATGAATACCCTATAACCTAACATCCAAACTCTCAGAGATCACCGTATAACTTGGGCTTCAAGTCACTGATAGGTGCTTCCGCTCACAAAATCAACCCAAAACAAAGAAAAATGCAATGATACGAAACATACATGCACATACGATAGCCGGTATTGTTCTTCGGTCTGACCGGTTATTTACGACGACAAAAGAGACCTGTTACACGAGAGATGAGTGCGCCATCTTCAAGACTACTTTCTGTTGGGGTACGACTTTGCGACCTCAGGAGTCCGAGTGAGAAACTTTGGAGGGCATCAGACAAGAATAACACGTGACTTTGATGTGGATGGAGCTTTTGGCTTCGAGAGACTGTTTTGTGACCAGATAAGAGTAGCACTCTCATTTTTATGCAAATATTAGTGCATATTTATTGAGGAATTTCGCTGTACCTTTTGGCTGACAGGCTAAATGACTAGAGGGGTTATTTACGAGGATTAACACTATTGAGGTTAAAAACACTCACAAATTGGCCTCATTTGTAATTGTATAAAAGTTATTCTCACCGCGTGTGTAAGTGCATGTTTGGTTCAAATGCGCTCACCGGAATTATACATGGTGAGCTGGATGAGCCCCAGGAAAGGTCAAACCGGTTGTGAGCTGTCGAAGAGTTTTCAGTAACCTTGTGAGTAGTTTCCTTTATAGAAATATACTGCGATATTTCGAATATCGTACCAACTGAAACATGAGGTGGTCTTAGTACAGCACATTCAGTTGAAGACTGTCATAAACGAGAGATTCAGTTAGGCCTCCCGTGAAAACCAAATTGATTAGCGCGCGAGTGTATTTGTCAAAATCAGTCCAATTTGGGTTCAAGCAAAACTGACGGAAACTCGGGAACTGCAAAACCGTCGTGTATACCTTCGAACAACTTCCCCTGCTCAGGAAAAACTATCGAAGCTGGACAACAATGAAATGGCTGACTAGGAAACACGGGTAAATAAGCAAACCTCTCTTGTGGACATTTTCAGCCTGGCTGACCAGATTACCACAGATTTACCATCCTTATCCGTTCCGGCAAGACACGATCAGATTTTGATAAAATTGCTGTTAGCATAACGGACGTTCGTCACGCATACTTGTCTTGTTGTTTATGCGTACGCGTGCATGCGCTTACGTCTCAAGACACGAACAGCACTTCTACTTCTGAGACAGTACCGAAGCAGTTGTGACAGTTTGTAAAGACACAATTTTCGGGGCACTGGAGTTCGACAAAGTCTGCGACATGCAGGCGTACAAATTGGCTGTGGATGTGCACACGCGAGGCTAGGCGTTGTAACGCTATGTAGTGCAGAAAAGTTGATAAAAACGGCATGCCGACGACTTGTATCGCTCCTGTTTGACACATTAGACGCATATTGATCCCAAAGTGTGTGCGTGTGCATGCGCGCTTGCGCACGTTTGTGTGCGAGAAACAGCTAGGCAATTTATGGATGTCATGCACTTAGCGTCAGCCTGACAACGGAGCTAAGGTGTTTATTCAAAAAGCATTGTGGTGCCCTGAAATGTGCCATTAACTTATTGATCCACAGAGGGAATTCTAATCTGTAAAAGCGGGCGACAGGGGATTTCATAAGATCGCTTTCGATGGTAGGAATATTTATCGAACGATACGGCTGCTCTCTGTAAGTGTAATTTTAGGCGATCGTAAAAATACTTTGAAGTTTTGGATGACAGGTACCTTGGAAGTACACTGGACGAAACGAATTGTGCCCCACTGTTCACCGACTGCCGGATGTAGCCTGCAGTTTCTAGATGAGAAACACGAGTCCTTCCTCAATAATACCTTACCGCACCAGAACCACCATCTGTTAGTTTTCTCCTATCTCAAGCAGTTTCGAACTGACGACAGTACAGGATAATCTGGCCAGGTTCTCTGCACAAATATTTCCCCTAAAAGCAAGGGATTTAGCTCCTAGAGAAAGAGAATGTATTGTTGTCTAATCTGGTTTGTGTTAAAAAGTCACGGCAGACACTGAGAAATTAAATCATTGGCCCAGAATGCAACCAATCAGAATGCCTTGTTCAAACAAGTAAACCTGAAGCTTAATAAAGACTCAAATAAACCTAGAGATAAGTGTGGTACGTTAGGTGAAGTTGGGAGATTCAAAGGGTCAGGTTATGATGACGGATTAATTAGTCAAAGGAGTATATGACCGTAATTGGTTCGTTGGGGAAATGCTTTTTGTTGGGTGCCCTAATTGGTCAATCCAGCCCCTGGGTCAGCGTAGGATACGTCCCTTCCCATAAGTTGCTGCCCTAGCGACAAACTACTTTTCTGGACATCACTTAAAAGTGCAAACCATGAAGCAAAAGGAATTGAATGGCAGCCACGCAAGTATAAGCTATTGACCACGAGACCATGAGATCATGAGACCTCAGCCCTGATGTGGGTGGGATAGCCGCTTTCTCAAGTGCCACTACCTGTTCAGCAGAAGTGGCATGGTCACAGATGCTGTCGCACCGCTGGACTAACCTTCGAAGGAAGGTTTCGCTGGTATGCAAGATATCCATTATCGAGTGCTTGAGGCGTTCGGATGTTAGAATCACTGATATCGACAAGGAAATGAACTAGGGAAGTCAATGCGTTCGGTCCAATGCGACTGGTTTGATGGGCACATAACACAACCGGGGGAAAACACCCGTCCATGTTAGACTATCACACCAAACAACTTGAGACACACCAGAAATCCTATTAATTTTATCATTTGTCTTGAGGGGAGGCCGATGGGTTCCCGTATTTCAGATAGATAGAAATCTTAAGTGTAATACTTCCGTCAAAAACGTATTAATCTTATGCAGATCTTATGCAGTCTAACTCATCTCATTTCATACTGGATTAAAATGCATAAATTTACAGTCTGCCACTGTCTTCCACAACGTAAAATAACAAATAGAGTGAAAACTATCTATAAATTTTATGTATGATTTTCAGGCAAAACTGAGTCTACCTTCTAGAACCCTATAAACTACTTCCATAAGAAAGTGATTTCATACAACTTATGTCCGAGGTTCACAGAAAAATCGCATAACTAAAAACCGGGTATAAGATCCAAGGCCCATTTCCTCCACAGCACAGTCCAGTTGAAGTTATCTTTGGAATTTAACAACTGAGGTTGTCCCTCATAAACTGAACACAGAGGAAAACAGGTAAGACTTTTTTTGGAGGGGGGCTGAACAAACAACAGATCCAGCAAGACCTCAAGAGACTTTCTCAACGCTAAGTTGACTTCAAACTGCTAGCTTATCAAAAGAACATACAACTTGGTATTCATCCACTGACTGAGAGTTAAAACTAAGTCTATCTAAAGATCCTCAAGGTTGGCGAAACCGGAAGTGAACTGTTCAGAATTTTCATCGATGGTATGAGTAGTGTTAAAGAAAGAAGTTTTGTTACTTTCCGAAAATAATCCGCAAATAATTCTATCTAGTTTTCAGAATGAAACAAAAAACGAATCAGTAGAATTGTCTAATGAAAACTAACATTTGGAGAAATTCATATTGATATCTCTCTGGTGTTGGTAACGGATTGATAATCGGCGCAATTGATCAGTTGGGGCAAAATCTACACACACATTTATCACTGTCAACGTGCGCTGGCCTGTTCTCTTTCCATTTTTGTAGACACCGGATAATGCGAGGCAAGCAGTTGTGCCAGACAAACTCCGTGGAATTTCGGCTTCCACGTGGCCATCGCGCGCATAGTCGGCAGTGCGTTCTTCACAGATCAAGGATTTTGGCAGTCACACTCTCTTCAGACGTTTTGATTATGGGCAACGTAAGGATTCTTCGAAGTGATGAAATTAAATTGTGACTAATCAAATTTGCCACACTTAAGGGAAAGACAGTATCGTCGGAATTCTCCAAAAATTCCATCGATTTTTCCAAACAATCTAGTCCGAATTCGAAATATTCGCCTGAGTACAATGTCGAACACTATGAAGCTTGCATTTTCACTCGGAAGTCTCGTTATGATCGATCAGCTAGGAGCATATCAAACATGTGATCTTTACATGATAACTGTCAAGGCAACCTGTGTTTGATACCCACGCAAACTTCTGACCAGCTGTTTTTCCAGTAAGTGAAACTTGAGCAAAATTGACATTTGGTAGCGATCAGAGCGTAAGAAATTTAAGGTATCAGAGACAGCGGAGGTTGTGGTCGGTAAAACGGAATATATTGATCACAATTTATATTGTTATAGTGATTATATATATGGATACATATGGTTATATGTTTTTATATTGCCCTTGATAGGCACTGGCGTAGTTTTCAACTTATCTTTTATGATCACGCGATGAACCATATATGTTTCCATTTTTCGGAAGTTTCAAAAAGACGGTGAGCATTCTATGTAAGTATAATCTTGATTAGTTGAGCAAAGCACCATTGTAGACCCAACACATTAGGCTTCATTCGACTGTAATCAAAAAGGCGGTAGTCAGACGTCAGTGGTAACTAATGTGGGTTTAGTTTCTGTTATGGGGGTCCTTAGTGAATCTTGGCAATTCAACAGAGGCCTGTGTGAAATCAAAGAGCAGTTAGTCACCTTACTTATACTGAATACAAGAATCGAGATTCAAGAGGATTGTTTCGAAACGGCTAAGCCTGAGTTCTGGGGTGAACCAATGCCCAAATAAGGCGGGCTTTAAAATGTCTGTTTATCTTTGTGACCATCAGTTTTCACCACCTCCATATATGGGGTGCACCCGAGGAAAAATCTCGACGTACAAGAAGCTCTTAACTCCTTTACCCAGTTCCATAAATCCACGGGTATCTTCATGGGCATCGGTTTCTTACTTCGACTTGTTTGGGTAGATTTGGTAGAGTATGGAATCTCTTCTATTCTAGGTCAAGTCTCACTAAGAATCCAATATATATCCAATCCAATATACTTCAACGACATCTAATTATTTGGTTTGAAAATTCAAAGAAAGTCAGATCTATTAAAACCAAACTGGGTTTCGTCAAGCGAAAATCAACGTTAGGATAACGGAAAGGTGAACAAAGCTTGATGTGACTGTTGGACTTTGTGACAGTGTGACTCAAGTGATATTGAATTTAAGTCTAACTGAACCAAACTTTGAACGGCACAAGACAGTAAAGTTTTTGGCACTATATTTTAAACATGGTTGATCTAAAATTTAAAGAATTGAACAAACGCAAAAATCGAAAAAGAATATTCGCAACTCATAGCTACAGGAATTAGTGTGTGAACTATCCACCGCGAGCATTATATAAGCTCAAAACAATGCAAATGATACCAACGGAACGTAGCTTTGCGTCCACAATGGTCCATGAGCATTGCAGGAAACTAAAGTTTTTGAATTTTCTATATCGACTGGCACGTGCATCCAATCGTTACCAATGTGACCTCTCGTGATCGACAGAAAAGTTTGAAACTAAACAGTTCCGCACGAAATTTCAGTAAATGAATTTTTTTGTTCGACTGCCTGTAGTTAAATTTTTTGATCGATTTCATTTCCTTCATATGACTGGGGGTTGGAGAATGACATTGAGAGTTTGACCTCACTCATCTTTTCTTACATTTTTAGTAGCCTTCGAAAGCTTATGAATCTTTCATCAGCGTGAGTCTGACAGTACTCAATACTTCCGTCATTTTGTCTGTGCATCGGTACCTACTAGACTCACGACACACGCATCCCGCTTCGCTGAATTTGAACTCTTCAAGAGGTTCCACATAGTGAACCCAGTTTCATTACTCTTCGAGTAGACCATAAACAACTAGGGTGGACTGCAACTCTTGCCACAAACTGATAGCTATCGGCCTCGTTTTAATCTGTCGTGAACTGGTGAAACCCGGTTTGGTCCACTTTGTTCACGCACCATATCTCCGTCTCTCAAAAGTAAGAAGAGTTCCTATTTTCAATCAAGACAGCTATGACAATATTTCTTGGTTGGGGATTTCTTTTTTGGAATGATCCCTAGATAGACGCTTCTTCTAAAGAGGGTCTTCTTCCGTGGGAGGTCCCCTCACTTACACCGACAGTCAGCAAGGTGATCCACCTTCTTGGTTGACCGGTTTCAGGGAGGCGATCTATCACATGATCTGGTGATTTTCAGCAATGCTCACGATATTTCCAAGTTTTACAAATTAGAATCTTGGATGTCATCCAGTGTTATTCATTGGCTTCTTAAGCATCCATTGAGAACATCAAATAACCTTGGGTATTTGAAATACCAATCAGCCCAGATATTAGATACATCAAACCAATTGGCAGCCAGTGGAGAAGTGCAAATTTTACTGAAACGTAACCCTTCACACTAGGTGGCAAGTTCTTCATGTTCGAAGGAAATCACATTTCCTGGAAGACAAAATGCAAGAATAGCATGAAAACGTTCAGCAACGGAGGCAGACTGATCGATGCCACCAACAATTAGGTGACATGGAACTTGGAAAGGATTTGGTGAAGAATCATACAGAGACACTAGTCCGAGGCCATCTGTCTGGGGTTCTGGAACAACCTTTTTACTGTGGGACCAGTTATGAAGAAATCTACCACACACTGAATTAGATCGCGTTCAATGGGTGGAATAGGCGTGATTTCCGTTTGGAGGGAACTACCAAGAGACCACTCGCGATCGTTTATTCGTTTGCCTTATTAACAGTACTGCATATTCTGTGCTACGATCTGGCCTGGAGTGTACCAAAATTTCTTACTGTGTCCAGTTTGATTAACCCCATTCTTCGCCCTTTTTTGTTGTATGTTTACATCCGCTTGATAAATCTTTCAGTGAGTGAAAAAAAACTAGAAATCCTACTGTGCATCTCGCAGATCCCTAGGTGCATGTTAACTCTCTGATCTCTGACCACTAGTTCCAGTCAACGGTATGGCTAACCTTAGCTCATGCACCGATTTTACATGAACAGCTTTGGGTTGATGATAATGTGATTGGTGCGAAACAGAAAAGCGTTAAAGCTTATAAGCCACGTAATTCCAACTTCAGGTCTCCCGAGGTCACATTTGACCAGCCTGGAAATATTTCTAGGTGTCTCCAGAGCGATTTCAATGTCTATTGCAGCCATTCTTAAACTTCACCGGAAAGTTCACTGGGCAAGTGAAGTCTATGCTGAAAAGACGAGAGAAACTGTACAGAGTTTCATCCTTGCTGGGAACAATCACAAGTGCGCATCTCACGAAACTCAGAGAGTTTCGAGGCCGCAACCTTCCGGTGGTCAGGAATGGCTTGTCAGCAGTGTAATTAATTCTATTTCAGAGAGGATATAGCACCGATCATCCTCCAATCTCAAAAACTGCATCAAGTGGTCACGTTTGACTGGCTCCTCGAGTGAAGATTTCTTAGAAGGAAGTTTCACTCATCTTCCTCTGAGCTTCTTATTCGTCAGTGGTGGTCATTCCATACCCCCCAGAAAACTATCCGCGTGAGCGCAGTTACAGGGATGCTCAATGGATGCGTGAAATGGACACGCAAACGCATTTGCACGCATCTTCCAGCTGAAACGCACTGTATGAATGACTCCTTTCGTCGCTCTCCAGGTTAACGGGTATATCCGTGTTACGGATTGACTTGACATTAACTAAACAAGCACAGGAGAGATGTTCACGTTTCTTAAGACATCTTAATTCCACATTCAGATACGGTAAATTAGCAACTTCGGAATGGCTTTCATACACGGGACAAGTGCAAATAAGCCAAAGTCGTCTTCGAGAGAGCGAAGAGTATAGAAAAAGAGTAAATTACGCGCACGTTAGTTTTCACGGGAAAAAGACAATTTTCTTGAAAAAAACGTGAGCTTTAGCGAAATTCCACAGTCTCTCGGGTTCCGTCTGATGAATTCTTACATGTTTTTTCACAAAGCTGCCATAAGCTCACAAATTCTAACAAACGTACCAATATATTCTAACGGTCCACAGTGATATGACGCAATGCCAGTCCAGCAATTAATTCATTTTCGTATACAATTATAAATTTTCGTCTTCAAGTGATTTCTAGTAGTTTTGGGGTTTTGAGGGATAGGTATTTTGTTCATAGTCACACCAATCTCATTTTAACGACAGTCCACCTGTTCTGGCCTAATTATTCCGGTGAGTCCACACCAAAGGGAAGCACTGGACTCGAGTTTCGCTCTTATTAGAGCTCAACAGCAGTGTATCTCCAAATGATTTCAAGTAATTTAGAAGGATCTACCCAGTATACAAGAGGCAACGTTCTAAAGATGGTTTTAGTCTTGTCTCCGGGTTGAAGCTCTGCACCACCTCATCGTCAAAGGTTTACTTGAACGCACACACTTCGGCTCGCCCTTAAGTACTCTGTTTCTAGTTTCTCGCTCAATAATATTGTAGATAGAATGAAACATCTTCAAATAAGACAGAGGGCATCATAGCCAAGTACATGAAACTGAAGACGGATATTCCTTCAGTGCACTCCTTTGTCATCACAAATTCAGACTCAAAGAAAGGAAGCGAAGCGTTCTCTCCCCTGCACTGAATGGTGGTGCAGTGGCAGATACTACTGATGAGGCATCCGAGTAGTAATTCTCGTAATTCCACCTCGCGTCCAATGGAAGGTGAGGTTTATTGGGGAACATGCGGAACTGCTTTGCAGCGCAATACCCAACGGACATCCACGAAAGTTCAAGAAGACGCGTTAGAATGCTCAGTTTTTAAAAAAATTATATGCAAATGAGACGTTTACTTTCATGTCCATCAGTTTGCAACTGTTTTGTTGATGTTTCCTGATAAACGACTTCGCGGCGGAGGGCTTTCCTCCGAGTATAAACCAATACAATGTCTCGTTTCTCTATTGTCTCATCTGCACCAGTGATTCCGGAAGGCAATTTACACACGTTTGCTGATAGCCCGGTTCTCAAGGGAAAAGAAGCTGCAACTATTTGAAGGTTTCAAAGGCACAACACAATATGGCGAATTCACAAGTTTCAGGCTTTCGATAAATCTAATTTTCTTCATCACATCATTGTGAGTAATCACTGTGTCCTGTGGTTTTTACCTATCATTTGTGTTTCTTACTTCACAGAAGCTAAGCCAAGCCTACTATAAAAGACCACTCTGCTGCACTAAATTGTGCCTGCCAGGGAGTTGCAACTATGTTGAGTAGTTAGCTCAGTAAATGCAAACAAAGTTTCACGTTCCTTTGCATGCTCGAAAATCCCCTTAGGTTCAAATAAATTTTCCATTACTTTTTACAGATTTGGTCACCTTTCCCAGATTAGACGTGTAGAAGGACTGACTGCTGTCAACTTTCATTGATTGAATTGTGCACTTTAGCATGAATTCCATTTTAGGCTCGATTGTTTCAAGGTAATCCCTCGAATGTTGAGGTGTTTCATTAGTGAAATCAAGCTGAAAGAGGAAAGGTACTCTGAGGGAAAGTTCTCCAATGCCAGTGCGACTGCGGCGTTTTTGGCCTTCAGTTCAAAACTTTATATATATGTATATAAAGCCTCAAAAGACTAGATTGGTTCCTCATTATCCCTTGTTTTTTTCAGTGTCCGAGTTTTAAAGGAGACGCAGTAACACTGTACCTAAACACTGTTGATAAAAGCACGCGGCGTGTACAAAAGCACTTGTGACCTACCCCCCCCCCCTTAGGTGAGACGGGCAGTTATGAAGGTCCGATGGGTCACATGGTTGAGTAAACTGATGCAGTGAACTTCTCCTGTGATACAACGAAATACTAATGATGTCAGTCGTTTTCTCAAACTTTGATGTCGAAAATGTGACGACGTCCCAAAAAATCATTCCGCCCTTCTGAGGGATTTACAAAGGAAAGCTGTGCATTGCGATGTAGACGTGAACATTCCTTGAAGTTGCCAAATAATAAGAACTCGCCTAGAAGTTCTTACATACAAGAGCATTCTGGTTAATTCTGCTTAGGAATAGCTTCTCGATTTCTTGGAGTCCATGTTTAAAGTTACCTAAATCTCCAGCACTCTGTCAGACAGGCGTTTGCAGCCCCTTTAAAGAGTGGATGCACCTAGGACAACAAAAACATTGTAGCTGTCAGTTTTCCGTACTGTAGTGTTGCTGAAGGATAGACAGGGTGGGAGAGAATAACACTAAGCAGTTCAGCAGAGAACAATCAATCTCTGTCTGGCCAAAATTTATATTAAGGAACGGTTTGTTCGTTACGACAGCAGTGTGGGAATGGTAATGTGTTTATTATGAGCAATCAGCATGTGTATAGCTGAATAGCCAGCTTACTCCAAATGTAGAGTGGGTTAGGAAAGGTCGTCTTAACGAAACTGCAGGTTCCAAGAGCCGAGCGCCTGATCAGAACACCAGCTATTATGATCCAAATATCCTTAGAGACCAAGTGTGTTGGGCTTCAAACCCGTCCGTTGTACGAATTACTGATTGCTTCAGAGCCGAGCGCCTGATCAGAACACCAGCTGTTATGATCCAAATATCCTTAGAAACCAAGCGTGTTGGGCTTCAAACCCGTCCGTTGTATGAATCAGACTTTTTGCCTTACTGATTGCTTTTGCGGGCCGGATCAGCAACGATTCAACCCTAGTACCATAGTTTTGGCTGTTAAAAAGCACCAGTTTTCCCAAGGAGACGCTAAATAATACGAACAAGATATAAAGGGACGACTAAAACTTTGGGCTTGCAAAGTGATGACTCTTTCGTACATGGATAAAAGGGAAGGATCTATTTTTGGAGAGGAGACTCCAACACTACAGTTAGAACCCGCTTCACTCGCCAGCACCCGGCTAACTAATATAGGTGATCTTCAGAAACAGCGTAAATAAGACGACGTGAAATTGGTGTCACATCTTAGTAAAATAGTGATAGTGGATAATCCAAGAAGAATAATCTGGAGGACCCTAGTCACTCTTTTCAGCCTTCGAGACTAAAGGATATTCTTGCAATTTTAGGCAATGCACAGCCCTACAAGCATCTGCCGGATATTTCTGTTGGACGACCTCAATAACTGGATGGATAAAACGACAGGAAAACTATGGAACCGGCTTACTGAAAGAAAGTGTTTTTGACGATACCTATATTTCATGAATACACACCGAATGTTCAACAAAATTACCGAGTAGTCAACAAAGTGTTTGTAAGATGCGTTTTTTCGTCACATTGCTAGCACAATGACTCATTTTGCGGTGGAGAAAACCTATGAGTCGTGGAAGCCAGCAGAGCATTAAGTCGCCTCATGAAATGCGTCTGAAACAAAGGTCACTCGCTCATCTTGACGAGAATTGTGGTAGATCGGACTGTTGTTCCAAGGTAGCAAAGCTTGGACCTGCGTTTTAAAAAGCACTTGTTACCCTCCCCCCCCCCCAGTTTAGGTGAGATGGGTAGTTATGAAGGTCCGATGGGTCACATGGTTGAGTAAACTGATGCAGTGAACTTCTCCTGTGATACAACGAAATACTAATGATGTCAGTCGTTTTCTCAAACTTTGATGTCGAAAATGTGACGACGTCCCAAAAAATCATTCCGCCCTTCTGAGGGATTTACAAAGGAAAGCTGTGCATTGCGATGTAGACGTGAACATTCCTTGAAGTTGCCAAATAATAAGAACTCGCCTAGAAGTTCTTACATACAAGAGCATTCTGGTTAATTCTGCTTAGGAATAGCTTCTCGATTTCTTGGAGTCCATGTTTAAAGTTACCTAAATCTCCAGCACTCTGTCAGACAGGCGTTTGCAGCCCCTTTAAAGAGTGGATGCACCTAGGACAACAAAAACATTGTAGCTGTCAGTTTTCCGTACTGTAGTGTTGCTGAAGGATAGACAGGGTGGGAGAGAATAACACTAAGCAGTTCAGCAGAGAACAATCAATCTCTGTCTGGCCAAAATTTATATTAAGGAACGGTTTGTTCGTTACGACAGCAGTGTGGGAATGGTAATGTGTTTATTATGAGCAATCAGCATGTGTATAGCTGAATAGCCAGCTTACTCCAAATGTGGGTTAGGTTAGGAAAGGTCGTCTTAACGAAACTGCAGGTTCCAAGAGCCGAGCGCCTGATCAGAACACCAGCTGTTATGATCCAACTTAGAAACCAAACCAAGCGTGTTGGGCTTCAAACCCGTCCGTTGTATGAATCAGACTTTTTGCCTTACTGATTGCTTTTGCGGGCCGGATCAGCAACGATTCAACCCTAATGCCATAGTTTTGGCTGTTAAAAAGCACCAGTTTTCCCAAAGGGACGCTAAATAATACAGACAAGATAGAAAGGGACGACTAAAAGTTTGGGCTTGCAAAGTGATGATTCTTTCGTACATGGATGAAAGGGAAGGATCTATTTTTAGAGAGGAGACTCCAACACTACAGTTAGACCCCGCTGCACTCGCCAGCACCCGGCTAACTAATATAGGTGATCTTCAGAAACAGCGTAAATAAGACTACGTGAAATTGGTGTCACATCTTAGTAAAATGGTGATAGTGGATAATCCAAGAAGAATAATCTGGAGGACCCTAGTCACTCTTTTCAGCCTTCGAGACTAAAGGATATTCTTGCAATTTTAGGCAATGCACAGCCCTACAAGCATCTGCCGGATATTTCTGTTGGACGACCTCAATAACTGGATGGATAAAACGACAGGAAAACTATGGAACCGGCTTACTGAAAGAAAGTGTTTTTGACGATACCTATATTTCATGAATACACACCGAATGTTCAACAAAATTACCGAGTAGTCAACAAAGTGTTTGTAAGATGCGTTTTTTCGTCACATTGCTAGCACAATGACTCATTTTGCGGTGGAGAAAACCTATGAGTCGTGGAAGCCAGCAGAGCATTAAGTCGCCTCATGAAATGCGTCTGAAACAAAGGTCACTCGCTCATCTTGACGAGAATTGTGGTAGATCGGACTGTTGTTCCAAGGTAGCAAAGCTTGGACCTTCTAACAACAACAACTTCGGACGTTTGACCGATCTCAATTCCGATGTCTCCCGTAGAGAGATTGGGCAGGCTGAGTTTCAAGCACTCAAGTGCTTCTAGAGTATGCATTTTTAAAAATAATCGCAATCTGATGCGGATAAAGCTCCGATGGTTAGGCAGTCTTGAACTACTGGCCAAAATTTGCATTGTGGAACAAACAATCCACGGTCCAATGGAGGTTGTAGTCCGCTGATTTCCGCCACTGTCACTGAAGACAACTCTCATCCAATGCACAAGGCGAGGCGATGGATGGAGACTTTCGCAAGGTAAACGGTTTTTGAAGCCTTACATTCCTTAACGTGGAGGATCTACGAATTTCTGTGTACTGAATCTGAGAACTATCATTCTGGAAGTTTTGAAAACTATCCTTCCTAGGGACACTTAAACCCGGAGTTCTGAACAAACAAATCTAGCATATTTTTGCTGCATCTGGCATCCGTTCACCTGTCAAATCACACTTTACTGACTGAGTTCGCGCATGCTTAACTGCTTGTGGATCCGTATAAGGGCCTCCCAACGAACGTAAACACAAGGACCTGAGAACGAGAGCAATTAAGACGGATTAGCCACAAAATCATAAGCATGTGCACCGCATAGCCCGTGAATTGGAAATCTGTTAAGAACAACTAATACAAAACACAGAACAACTCGCTCGGTTTAGTAACTGTCATTTCTGGTAACATCCGTCTCAGCACTGTTGAAGACTCAGAACACCGCGATATTGGGCGAAAAGAACCTGATCGTCTCCCTCATAACTGTTCTTGAACTTGTCCAGCGCAGCAACTCAAACCATAATTGGTGTTGAGTTGAGCTGTTTTTGTCTTGATTAACCTACAACGAAAGGAATCGTTATTACCTTATCATTTGGTATGACATCCTAACAAACGCGTGAGTTTCTGGTACAGGAAGTCCAGCCTCGTCGAGGTGCTCATTTACTCTTTCAACCCACCTGCTACGTTTTCGTACTATCAGACTCAAGCACTATCAACTGAGTCGAAAAAAGACGTAATGCCTTAGCATTTCAAAGCAAGGAGGCAGACAGCCACTAGATCACACATTTTGCAAAAATCAGGATCTTTGGCTTAGGGAAGATCATGTAAATTGAAAGTAATCTGTATCACTCACACGTGGGTGGCGAATATTAAATCGCTTTCCGTCATGTGGATCAAAATGGAGAGTGGCCCGTAACGTCAACCCTGTGATTGATATTTAGTTCAAATTATGAAGGAATGCAATTTAAAAAAAAGTTTAGTCCATAGACTGTGGATTTTCGGGACAGTTTTTGCCTAAGAGTTAATATTTGTCCGCTAATAATAATAATAATCGATTTTGCAGACCACCACTTCCTTGCAATCATTTTACAGGCGTTACTTATCGGTTTGTCCATCCAACCGATAGTTGACCAGCAACCACCTGTGAAACAGCCAACCATCAGTTGACGAGAAGTGAAATTCACAGATCAGGTCGTTTTGATGGGTCCAACAAATTTTAATACTATGAATCCAATGTGAATCGGACTAGATTTGTTGTCGTGTGCTATTCCTTGAAGGTCTATGGGACAAACTTTCAAAGTCAGAAGACCGTGACGCTTGCCTGCTTGTGCAAGGCTACATCTGCAGTTGTGGTGACACGCTGGTGTCAGGCTGGTGCGAGGACGTCTGTAGGTGATTGTACGATGAAGCTATCAGACTATATACTACTTGGATCAAGGTAGAACCTCCAAAGGCATTCTTCATTTTGCTTTCGTTGTTCGGCTGTTCTCTGTGATGAGACCGACAGAACAGGATGGAGGGAAGGCAAGATTGCCTTTGGACACGACAGAGTAGAGTTCAGACAACATTTGGGCGAGATAGCTCAGTGGTTAGAGGGCGAATTTACCGACCGGAAGACGCGTGGTTCGAACCTGACCTCCGTCTTTCGACTTGGGCAACCTGGAAGTATCGCAGCCCTCGTACTTCCTTCGGGTGACATGTCAGCTAGGCACCGACAGGGTGTCACAGCTGAACGATTGTCTTTTATTATCCACACTCGAGTGAGTAGTGACACAGCTTATTTCTTTAGTCATAGCATTAGATTTTATCCCACCCACTCAGCCTTTGCTGCAGAGTAGCACTTACCGTAAGTGTTAAGGGGAAATCAATAGGTAAACCCTTCTGGGGGGATTCGAAATAAGTACTTGGTTATTTCACAATTAACCTCCGATATAAAGGCCGATTTCATGGACGGTGGCATCAGTGTCAGCAATATGTGTTCACTCGGGGAAGTGCAGTTTTTTCCATAGCAAGATGAACACATTAAGAACTGTTGTTAGTCTCAAAGTGAAGGTCACTCTTAAATTCTTGAACTGTCATCAAACAGACCCTGAGGCTTAAGGCTTCGAAAAAAGTGATTATGAGATCTATTTAGCAGTAATATCATCTACTCTCGCTAGACATGGGTTCAAAGCCCAAAAAGATGACATCGCTTAACATACTTTTGGGTTGATTTTCTTGGCAGAGTTTCCTATCGATTGTTGAAGGTGTCACAAGTTTGCGGGCACCGAACGATTTTTCGCCCTCATAGAAAACTGCCCACACATTAGCTGAAAGTTAATTTACCTGGCACCCAAAATACCTCGACAGTTCAATTTCTAGTATTACTTTGGTAATAACACAAACAAAACAATCCCTAAACCATTCGATCTACATGCCATCAAAGCGTATCTTTCAAAGGCTCTTTCCAGAAGAGATTCGACTTCTAAATGCGATGCACTACTCCCAAGGTTACTGAAAACACATTACAAATAAATGTACTTCTTCAAAGGCAAAAATTATGTTTACAGTGCATTGTGTGTCTAGACGCAATAACACGGCATCAAAGTGGCCTCATGTCACCTCGGTGCATATGGTTCATGTATTTTTTGTTATCAAAAGTCAGTAGGGCGGTAGAAGACCACGTTTTCGTGCAACCGATGGTTTGTTTAAAATGTCAGCTGGTTTATTGATTTTGCGACCGCTAATGTCAAAAACAACGAAGGGTGCTGTGTACGGAGCAACATCCCATAGTTATTACTCGCCGCTGTGCGACATACTGTTCTGATGTGAAATCAGCCGAATTCTCCAGTCAAAGCTGCGTGACATGAAGGTACGTTCAAGTGCTATGCATGTATGAAGAGGTCCTTACGAATGGCCATTGTTACGTTTGATGCTGGAGCTGAGAACATTCGCCCAATGGTTCCTACAGACAATTACTGATATTAAACATCTTAGTATCACCTTAAACATGTGATAAACAACACACACACTGTTACCATTTTTGAGCTCAAGCGAGACCAAATGAAGCTCTTTTGGTGGTCTTTAAATCAGACTCGATCACTTAAAACACCGCTTGAACGAGCGGGTCCACTGTTGCAAGATTCTTATACACATTTTGCGACATCCACGACTGTGAGAAGAACCCTAACGCAGTCTACCACTTTATGTCTTTCAACTTACCCTCCATCTCCCCGTTAACAGACTCTCGGGTTCTCGGGGGTGCTGATCTCGCGATTCCCGAACTCCGTGATCCCAGTTTAACGGCAGACATTATTCCTGTGTAAATTCATTGTCGACTGATATTGGCACCCATAATTTTCAGTATTTTGGCCTAAATTCTGTTTATTCAACTCACCAAACGGCAATCCGAAATCGACCGCGACTAAGGAACCTTCCTGAAGACTTCAGCATCCACAAACCTGAACGTCTCTCTCCTCTAGAGTTAGCCACACAGGGCTTTCGGTTGCTGAAGCTGGATTTTGCATTCCATCAATCGCATTCCAGATAAACTTCCCAATTAACCTCAGACTGGTCTTCATGACTCATTCCTCGACATGCTTTACTAAATAATCCCATCAACCCCATTTGGCTCTATAGACCATTGTCTAATTGCTTGTTCTCGTTCTGTTTCGCTCTCACATCTACCGCCCCCTTCAAGATGTACTTTCTGAAAATCAGTAAGTTTAATTATTAATTCATGCCCATTACACGGCACTAACCAAACGACCAGTCCCAAGTTGCCCGCAGTAGTGGTGGTAGTATGGCCCAGTTCAGTTTACGCTGCTCGAAATTCGGCGATCGTTTCTCCCTTTGTCACCTTAACTGTTTTCTTGTAAGCCACCATAACCTTCCGGAAATGGGTCTTCCAAAACTGCTTCAGATATACATTCGAAAAGCTACAACATTGGTTTCCTAGCCCATAGGCCGACAAACTATACAGTACTGCAGCCGCATTCGGTCCATTTCGAGACCCGGCGAAAGCCGTCACCTGGTAATTTTGTTCACCCACGTTTTGTCCATCTTTGACGAACATCGTGCCTTCATATCCCTACCACATGAAACACCTGACCTCCTTGTTTCGCTGTACTACCTTATTCTCCAACGTCGTCTCAATTTCGCCTTCTACAAGTCACTACGAGTGTAACGGTGATACTACTGATCGGGAAGCACGCGAGTAGTATGTGTTGTTCGTAGAATTTCGCTTTGCGTCAATTGAAAAAGGGAATTCCATTGCGGAATTCGCGGGGGCACTTTGTAACATTTGCTTGGATTTGACCGACGAATGATTGGAGTCAATGAATCTCCAGGAAAGTTAAAGATGACTCGTTCGGGAGAAGATCTGTGTCCAGTTTTTGTAACTAAGATGCAGATTAGAGTTTTGCTTCCTTGTTCAATGGTCTGTAACCGGTCAGTTGGCATTTCCGAATAAATAACTCCGCAGCGAAGGCCTTCTTCCTTTCACGAGTAGTCATTATCAATAATTCCCGCCCCGTGACGATCCGAAACCCATCGGTCCGGATAATGCTGTCCGATTTTGCTCTAAAATTTCGCACCAATAGTTTAATAAAAAAAACATGGATACCTTTGCTTAAGCAATATCCCATGTACTCATTTTTGCCTTCCTCCTAAGTAATATTTCTGGATCCAGGCACACGTACTGCCAACTGAAGGATAGTCCACATGGTTCTTAGGCAGATAGCCCATATTCAAGATTTCGGATCAATACCCTTTGTGTTTATCGGTGATATCAATTCCTGGTCTTTTCCGAGAGTAGCCGTTGGTGCCGACAGACATTGACGTAGAACTCAGGTCTACACATTCGACTCTAAGGCGCATCCACAATCGCTTGATGGCGGGTTCGAGTTCCGCTCACACACTCTGACTTTGTGTACTCAGGTCTACACTCAAGATACTTGAATTTTCGGCCTCTTGTGTTGACAACATCGAAAGATGGGACAGCAATTCAGTGAAGAAAAACATGCGATGAAGAACTTTTGAACAAGGACCAAACAAGTGTTATCCATACATATCTTATACAGATTTTCTGACAATATATAAGGACCATCAGAATCCCTTGCCCTTGTGATTATGTCCATTTTCTGATAACCAAACTAACCAATATGCTCCCGCATTGATCTGTCCTCACGACCCTGTTTTTAAAAAATGGCCGTAGCTGTCGCATATACTAACCGTATGTACACGATTCCCTGTTTCTAGCCAGTTTTTAGAGTTGTCAGTTATACTCGGAGGCAAAACCCTCTCATTTGTGGGGATTATAATCTTGAGACACCTAGCATTTTATGTGACGCCTTCTCTTTCAACACTAGGCACAAAGCAGCGTAAAATTCACTCTTTTTCCTACCAAAAGGCGATCGAGCATCAGGCAGACACTTCGAATGGACACTACGAGAGTGCACACTCTAGCCAAATTCTCTAAAGTTCGTCTGCTCTCACTGAATCATTAGTCAGCGCTTTAAAGTGCTACAGCCTTAATAAATTTAATAGAAAGTGTTGAACTATCGGCAAAATTTCGTAAACATTGCAGCCTGTTGCTGGTTCTCCAAATGGATGAAAGTTAACAGAAGTTGAGTGTTCAGAACTTCAGTCGACTATGAGATTGCCAGTGAAGCTGAGATTGTTTATGTCTAAGAGTCTACTAGACCATTTTCATTGCAGTAACGTAGGAAACTGTTGTGTAGGAAACTGATGTGAACCATGGATTGGAAAAGAAATAAAAATTTCCTTCTTGCTTCTTCTTCAGTTGTTTCGAAAGACACGCAGGGTCAGAAAAAAGTGAACACACTCATGGCGAGATTTAGGGGCTCAGCTTTCCATATTTTTGTGGGGAGGCACGAGAATTTCAATCTGGAAGCCTACATCTCGGAAAGATGTGGTCTAATCCCAAAAAGCTCAGGACTTTTTGCCCTTCTTTCGGCTGAGCAAGTGGGTGCAGTTCAAAACCGCTCATTACAGATCTAAATTTGTTTAGAATAGTTAATGTAAAGTTTAGAAATTAAGTTGACAAAAATTGTTTTCTCGATTTCTTCTCCTGATCAATACAGATAGGAGAAATGCAAGAGTAAAGGTAAGAGATTCATACAAGTAAGGCAGTGATACAATGGAGACTGTGGATAGAAACGTGAAAACCATTTTTGTCACGATCATTTGACTTGAGCGAGCAGCAGTCACGTGAGCAAATCATGGTAGACTCACTACGAGTACGAAAATCTCCTAAGTGCGCAGCCTCTGTTAGCGTGAATGAATCTTGACTCACTCAGATGTGGGCAGACATGGAATTAGCCTGGTAGATGTGCGCTCAGTACGGTATGAAAAGCGGTGTTAGAACTACTCGTCAATGAACTAACAGCAGACTTTTACGACGCGGGTGTCAGCCAGGGAGTTACGCTACCTTTTGACACAAACCCATATACTGATTAATAACCAACTAATTCAGTCTAAGTATTGAGCATGTCCCCGCAACTCCTAGTGAAGCCAGTCTGTTTACCGACTCAAGATTGTTCACCAGATGAAGTAACTCGGCTGCCGCGATTTAGATCTGACAGCGCGATCACCACTTGTCACAGTTACAATATTAAGTGGCTTGATCGTCTTTATTAGAATTCGATCTTGTTACTAGGACACTGCAGGTTTGGCATCCCACTCGAAAAGGTCTAAGGGTTATGACACACATGGGACGACTGACAGGTGCAGTCCAAGCACTCAAGCTGAGGCACACTCACATGTCGTATCTGTGAAACTCACAATGTTCTCAAAACCACCTGCTTAAAGAAAAATGTCGCTCAGAATGTCCTAGGCTCGAATGTTTTCAAGCATTTAGTAATGACGTTGAATTGGAAATTCCACCAGATGTGACGTTCCAGAACAAATCAACTTAATTCAGCGAAGGGTGGGAATTTCCTAATGTGGGACCATCTTTCATCAACTCCATAAACTATCGGTTCACTTTTTACAGTGGTCTATTTGGCAGTGTGACCTATGACTTAAAAAAACTCAAGAATAATGCACTGTTAGAGCCCTTAGCACACACTTACATTGGTGAGCAGCAAACTATGATAAATTGAAGTTCGGATGCTGACTTCGTCTTGCTAAGCAGGCTACCGTTTTTGGCTACTCGCCTCATTGTTTCCAAAGATAGTAGCCGTGACTTGATCAGCTGTCTATGAACGTTCATCGGATATCCGTTTGTTGTCCAACATTTAAAGGCGCTGGCACTCTTATACAATGCTCTGTAGATCCCAGAGGGCCGAGTATTCATCCCAGTTTGACGTGTACTGTGGGGTTAGCCGTAATATCCTCCAACTAAAACTGCCCTTCATGTAAACTTTCAGCCCACCCTGTGAGATTATGTCAAGCTACTTCAAAGCTCCAATAAACACTGTACTTGAAGTGATGAAAAAATATATTACGTTCCCAAGTGGATGGAAGGTTCAGCGGCGTAGCCGACTCCGATAATCCACACTCATCACAATCAATCTGCAAACCAAAGCAAAACCGAGCCTATCAAGCATCATGGTAGAAAGTTTATCAATCTGCATCGATATCCAAAGGTCATTTCGTCAATCTGCATGTGTAAAGTCTTTAGCAAAAAAGATCACAGTCCCCAATCAGATGTAGTATTAGTATTAGTATTTAGTATTAGTATTAGTATTTTCACGCACCTGAAGAAGCTTATGACTGAAACATGAACCGGCCTGGTGCAGCACATTCAGTTGCCTGGGAACATCACAAACGAGAAATTCAGCTGGATTCCCGGTGAGTTTCTCGTGAAACCAAATGTGTTTGTACTTCGCTGATTTCGTTTGGTTTCAGGTCAGGTAGAACATAAAGTTGACGGGGACTGCGCCTACCTGATGAGCCCCAAGAAGGGCGAAACCAATCGTGGACTGTCGAGGAGATTTCAGCAACCTTATGGGTAGTGCGTTACAAAATCTTATGACCATTTCTACATAAAGTCTCAGTCCGCCAGCCAGCACTTTGATAGAATGGAGTTCACTGGGGTAGAGAATCCGGGACTATACAAAATGGTGCCCGAAAAACCCGAGAGAAATCACTGTCATTCAGCTGTAGCAAACTTCGGCTGCCACCTTAGCCAAACAAAGCTCAAAGCCTGAGGAGATATCACCGAATTTCATTTGCTGGAGATAACCATGCCGTCATGGATGGGTTATATAGTACATGTATATATAATGTATAATTCCTGATCAGAACATCCATTTTTAATTTACAATAAGATGGCTGAAAGTGTCGGAAAATTCCTCTTCCGAATATCGGTGTGTAGGTGCAAGAATATACACCAGGTTTGTAACTAATGCTGACTGGCT
>NW_008752204.1:42710-75354 GCF_000715545.1 Opisthorchis viverrini | reverse complement strand
CACCAGGTTTGTAACTAATGGCTGACTGGCTTAGCAAAGACAAAAATGACAAAGTGTTTTTTCAAAGCCGCGGCACAAGAATCACCCAGTGGATTGATTGCAAGTAATTGTTTAGGCGAGCTGCTTGTTTGTTATTTTCATTCCGTGGTACTGGTTGACATCTTCACACCTTTTGCAGTTTGCAAAACATGGATGAGCGAAGAAAGTTCTTCCCTTGACAGGCAAATACAGTCCTACAGAGAGAATCTTGAAGCACATTTTTGATGTTCAGTAAAGGCGGTTTGGATGCCTTAGCCGATGGAATTATGGGTCAGCAGTGGACGTCTGTTGTATACAACCAAACTGACGTTTTTTTTTTGGAGAAAAAACGGGAAAAATGCTCCAAAATAGAGTTTCAGGTTATGGAAACCTCCGGTTAGAAGATTATAAGATTGGTTCTCTGCTTAATCCACATCTTGACACATTTTGAAAGTACACATGAGGAACATGTTGGACAGCGCTGCAGTCTCCATTTTAAAAGCAACAAGATCAGCTGGATAAACCGACTCTTCATCCAGTGTAGTGTGAATTGGCTAGCCATCAATCGATCAAATCTTTTCGTCAACTCTGAAGCAACGGGAACCTACACAGTCGACAAACGTATATATCAGTGAAGTGAATCCAAGCCAGTAGTTTTCAGTTGCTTGTGTTGCAGGATTGAAATACGCCATAACCTACTGACTAGAAGTTTTCCGGCTGGAACTGATTTCCTCTTTATGGGCATCAGGCCCATGTTGTCTTGCGTCCGGTCCTTCCATCTTGAATTTCATTCTGTCACTTCAGAGAACAACTGCACACCTCGCAAAATATCAGCACTTAACCTGACCAGACCAAATGAACCAATCGTACCTCAATCTATCCGATTTGGAAATCGTGCGGTTTCAAAAACCGTCTGTGCTTTTATACTGGGCCTTACTTGTATCATGCATAGTTTTCTGATATTGGAATCTAGCTCGCCGTGTTCTTAACACAGCCAAGATCGAGTGCTTTTTGTCTTACTTTGGTTATGGGATATAAACGAGTGATTAGATTAGTCTGTCGTCAACACACCAATGTGATTTGTGAATGATTGCATTTCGCGAATGGTGTCCACTTTGGGTTCGAATAGAATGTAGGGTTGACAGAAGCTTGGAGACTAATTCCAACAGATGAGCCCCAGGAAGAGCGAAACCGGGCAAGTGTTACTCAAGAGTTTTTAGCAATTCCACAAGTAATGTGTTCCGTCAGAAGAAAAATCCACTGTAACCAATGCCCAATCAAAGCAGTTTTCGAACTGTGGGTTATGCCAAATCGAAATCTCTCCTCCACCAGCACTGTTCACATTCCACCATAAATCTGCACCGGCCCCACTTGAAACCTAGAGTTACGGGGAATTGTGGAATGTGAAAGAAAGCGCTCCCGCAAGTACGTCGACTGTACTTGTCCATGTGTATGGCGTTATGTGCGCGCCTGTCTATGCGGGTGGTGGTCGTCGCATGTGTGTGCAGTGATCGGGGGCAGGAAAGTGCCGCATCAGAACTGTCGGGTTTTGACGTGTTCTTGTTGTGGACAACTGAAAATGGCGCACCGATTGACTACTACACATCCGTTCGCTAATGAATACTATTGATTGGTGCCCGTGCAGACTCGATGGTGTATTAAACAGGCTCGGAGAGTTCGTCGGTTGCCACCAGTTTTTCAAAAGTGTACTACATTAATTAATCTTCCCTGGGAAAATTCAGAAATAGGAGATGTGTAACGAGGCACCATTTTCTTTTTGGTTTATGGCCCAATAGTAAGCGAATCTATATGGTCCGTTGGTCACTATCGAGAAACCCAAAAGTGCTGAGTGTTGAATGGCTTGCCGCAATTGCTCGTAGTTTTGTGCTACACAACGACTCCATTTGCTAACACTGAACGGTCTCATCGGTTGAATGGTAATTTTAAACCAATTTCGATGCCCTGGTACTTCTCAAATTCCCGTTTTTTCTGT
The DNA here is from genome assembly GCF_000715545.1 of Opisthorchis viverrini. NCBI lineage: Eukaryota > Metazoa > Platyhelminthes > Trematoda > Opisthorchiida > Opisthorchiidae > Opisthorchis > Opisthorchis viverrini. Next base: position 73,343 of record NW_008752204.1, on the reverse strand, counting down.
AGAAGTTTGGAAGATGTCTGCATCCTTGTGGGATTGGAATAACCAGGGATAACTACGAGCGGAGAAAGGTCCGGTTAGTCACATTACAGGGAAGATACAAACAATTTAGTCACCAACAGACGATTCGAAGGCATCCAGCATTCTAACGCATCGCCATCCTTGAAGACAGGAACATTCGACACAGATGTTTCACTACCGTAGTATCGCAAACTATTTGATTTTATCTAAAGCCGTAAAGAGGAAACAAGAGGAAAGTGTGGGTAAGAAACGGGACTTGGTGTTGGCCTGTCGCAAAATTCCTAAGGTGCTTAAACCACCTAGAGCTCCAACAATCTGGAAAGAAACTAACAGCACGAATACTACTGACATCGATTAGCCGCCATCACTAGCATTGACTCTATCCAAGTGCATGAGGTTCACGTGGAGCCCATCCTTGATGGCCGACCACACCGGTAACACTCGAACGCTTTGTAAGCACGTTCGCACCTTTTTTCCAAGCCACACATTATCAGCCTCGTAGTTTGCGCCATTCTGAAGGACACAGAGAGCAGTGCCCGTTTTCTTAAATTGCTGTTGGTCGTGCAGGGTGTCTCCGTTGGCTAAAACATCTACTTCAGGGGCACAAAATCGTCTACTAACTACCGCGTTACAAATTGGCTCGCGCCATCCGACACGAGCAACAATGATGATACATCAATAGGTAAAAACATGAGGACTCCTAGCATCATCTGTCTGCCGAGGCGCATATTTGGCAACCCTAGTAACAAACGGATCAACAGAATACGTTGTTAGTTATTAGTGATGCTATCCACAAAGTTCGACGTGTGCATGATCAGATCTAAGAAGGTCAAGTATGTTTGCACTTCTTACCAGAAGGAGCATGTTGCTGGATGGGAGTTTGGATGTGTTGCATGTATTCGTCCATCAAACAAACTGAGTTCAGCTCACCGACGACACCAAAAAGCTGCTGGCCTTCAACTACTCACACTATTAAAGGAACTTTCATTTGCAAAAGCTTGAAGCTAGTTGTCCGGATCGTTTTGCCCCCTACCTTAGTCATCTGTTATTTTGCAGTTTTGGACAACTTAAAATTGATTGAACGACAAGAAAACGTGAAAAAAGTACAACAGAGCCAACTTGACTGGTTAGAGGACAGGTCTGACCTCTTACTTTCAAATAATGCTAAGTAATCCGTCCAGCCCGTTAGTGAGTTCTTAATGCAAAGTCGTGTACTTAAGACGCCTCCGAAAAGTCCTGATCAGACGAACGTGGCGGTCCGTTCGAATTTACTGTTTAAGTTCTTTCGTATTTACTCTGCAAGTTTGACTTCCCATACTTAAGGAGAGTCTATAAGCGCTAAACGAATCTAACAACAAGGCCTTTAGGTTTTTTCCGGGGTGCATGATGCCTCAATTAAAATGCTCTAGCTTTTGTTCTGCCTGAAGTTCCGAACTTGAGGTTTTGTGAACAAGTACCAAATCTAGCTTTGAAAATGTCCTTCAACTCTCATCCTATTCGTTCCACACATCAGTCTCATCGTTCTACCTAACAAAGCCCTGAGGGACAGCAGACTATGTAAGACACCTGCGAACAAATCTGCAAAAGGCGGTGCAACATCTTAGCCAACCTGAGATAATCTTAACGGTGTATATGTTCGTCTGAGCGAAAGAAATTTAAAAACAGCGGCCGGTCAAGCATCCAAAGAGAGCATTTTTGGGTTTTCTAAGTTTGAAAAGCAGTCAGCGGAGTATTCTTAGTGTCTGCGAGAAACAGCATAGGGTTGTCTTGCTTCGAAAAAACGTCTTTCTTGGATTGATGAGTAAACTTTACAACCACTTTACCAGCCCTGGACTGGCTTGAACCGAATGGCAGGACATATTTTGGGGTGATGTCATGGTCAAACGGCCTCAGTGTTCCATGACGGTGATAATGACCGATGCCAATTACCAATTTCCCTGGGACGAAACAACAGCTACGTCGCTCGTCGAGAACGGTTCATATTCGACCCTTCGCAATATAGACAATCCTGCTAAAAATTCGCGGGATTTTTATCACATTCCGGATAGTCAATATGACAAGGTGCCCACTGAAGAAACTGATATATAACTAACCGTCGAGGTTTCATCATTTGACTGGCAGTCATTGATCCACCCTCAGTGATATTGGATAGACACAAACCGTCCTAGCTGGCTATACTACTCAAAAAGCACAGACATCGAAACATCTCTAGCCTGTGAGGGGGTTACTGATGAAGTGAACAGTACTATAAGCAACACAATGAAGACGGACAGAAATCGATCAGCTAATATAGCGGAAGAATTTTCGTTCGATCAGGTGGTCGATTGAGTGAAAGAGAATTAGACTAACTGGACGGGACGCGCAGGTGTTCATGTAGACCTGCCACCCTAATAAATAATATTGTTCAAAACAGTACTAACAGTAATATCATCAGAGGAGAATAAGTAGTATTAGTTCTCGATATGTTGATTGCGAGGGATTTAAATAACACGAGCAACTTCTTCCGATGAGTCACATTCCAAAAGCCCGTGTGTATAAAAACTGAATGAAAGATGACGTCGGAAGTCCTGCATGTAGCCAAGCGCTCCTCTAACATCACAAGAACACCTACAAACTCTGTCTAGCAGATGCATTCGGACATGAACTAACCGATTGTTTACAACCGTGAGGTTCAGAAAAACAGCACAACACAGGGCTAACTAAACAGCAGGAATCCACTTGGGAGATCTTCCGCCAAAGATAGGCTACTCTTCGGAAATCCCGTCAGTCAAGGTTGATTTTGTTAATCCATGACTAGGATGGCTCTCATGCGAATTCATGAGGGTGATCATCCAAGAAAACGTACGCTGAAAACACTCAGGTGAAATATGATTAGGAATGAATCATTTGAAGTGGAATGGATGAAAATACAGCCCCAAAAATAGGCAGTATAAGCTCCATTCACTGAAAGATGTGCCCTCAAAAAGTGTTATAAGTATCTGGATACCTTTACTAGACTAACATTTTGGATACATATTGCGTCTCAGCGCTCTTTCGCCTGGCTCGGGATTCTGCGGGATGGCGTGATTCTTCTATGGGTTGGGTTCAGGTCAATCATATTTCTGCTGATGAGCACACCTTTGGCCTCAAGGCATTGGTCCATCTGAGTTTCCACAGAGGCTGCGCGGAAAAACAAGTGCTTCACTTCCATATAGAAGTATTTTCTTGTGATATCCATTCATTTCCCTGGTTTATTGAATCTATTGACATGAGGTTTTTAAATACTGGTTTGACTGCCTTTGGACAGCGTTCATCCACCAGTAACTTGGGAGCTTCGCTAGGTGGCAAAATTTAATAGACAGGTGTTCTAGAATTTCAGTCCTGCCATTCACGTATGCATGACACAATTAGGGCAGTACATCATCCGTGGTCTGTCACTTCATACACCCACCCGGTCATTATCGATTGCTCATATTTGAATCTTCATCAAGCCGGCAGTGTACTGACCACTGTACTGCAAAATCTGAAAATAGTTTATGGCCTCAAACAACTGGATCACCATGGGAGGTTACAATTGCTTCCGCTTTCGAAGGTGCTTTATAACTTTTACAGTCTTTTGTGTCATTTGTGCTATGTAGCGCTAAGACGGAAAGCACATAAATAGCACTGAGTGCGTGATGACAAATTCGTTTAGCGGTACTTCTAAATCTTCGTCTGTTGTACTTTATTTTAAGCGATGCGATAGACCAATCATTCCAACTGTGGAAGCTAAATGTCAACCACGTATTGCGACCCTGAAAAGTCCGGAAAATGGGGACGGAATAAACCAAGCAATGGTTTTCACTCTTTCTGTTGTTCCATAGAAATCAGTTCACAGCAGATCAATAACGAGAAAAAGAAACGAAAGTTTATGTAGTCTCAAACTGCAATTCAAATGCGCATACTGAAAGCGTACAAACTGCAACAGTTCGCACCTCGAATTGGTGGCCAGAGCACCGCAAATTTTGGTCTACTTTCCGCGCCATAATCCATATCGAAACTACCGGGGTTACCGTGCCAGAATATACAGTGGATGCATGTTCTTACTGAGTCATGTGATAAGGTACTCCTGAGCCAACCAAGGGGTCACTGAGTTTTCTTCATCGCGAGTGTCGACCTTTTCGTCCACTTTAGGTTTACTTGAGCTCCAGTCAATGATTACTGACGGAGTGTGTCATTGAAACACCATTTTTCAGTAGTAGCTTATGTGCGTTCCAAACAAAGCGTGCAAAATGTAGAGCGCTCGGCAATTAATTCATAGTATACTGGGTTCTGCGTTTGATTTTTTTATACGAAGCTATGCAACGGTTGTGTTGATCCATACCTGGAACATCACCCCTAACGCAGGTCGTAATGTGAGTGATTTTCACGGGTCAACAGCACCTTTCAGACCAAAAATGGCATTCAAATGAGGCTGTCCGGACGTAGCACACTACTCATACGGTTGCTAAGAATCTTCGACCATAATAAACAGGAGATTCAGCTGGATTCAGTTGCGTATCCTGTCAAAACCAACTTTGTGTGCACGTAAGGGTATTTATAGAAAGCATTCAGATGTTTATCTGGTAGGTATACCCAGAATTCTTGAAATGAATCGGCCAGGTGGTTCATCACATCCTAAATTTGAGCAGTGAAAACGCTCAGCTTTTAGGGAATATCGTTGAGTAAGAGAATGACCCACACTTCGCTGAAACCGTCACGGGAACTTTGTTTCTCAGTAGTATCGTAAAAACTCCAGGTTCATGGTTCAGGGGCAGGGCGTAGTAGCTGGAGCTGGTCGTCAAAACCCAGAAGCAAGCTTCATTGTGTGACACCTAACAAATGCGTCCAAATTAAAACTCTCCTTTCATTCAGTAGTGTGAGCAAGTAGAGTGCAACAATCGTTTCAGTAGCTTTCGTATGTGAAGAGTCCATCAACACTTTTGCTGTTATTGGAGGAATTAGAAGTTCACTGACAAAAGGTCTCCTCATGATTGGTTCAATCAAACTGCGAGTTGATGTGGTAACTGACTTTTACTACTTGCATCTTGTGCTGTATTAGCGATTCGGTGACAGCGGTGTTATCAGTGTAGGTCAACAACATCCTCCATACCCAACAACAGAGATGATTCAGTGGTATTTTGATGTGATCGTGTCTTGTTACACGTGTCGTACCGAACAGATCCTAGACTGCCGTTTCACTATATACAACTGAACCAACTGGTGGCTCACATCCTTCAGGGGGACCTCATTTATCGACAAAAAATTTCAACAGGCCAGTGTAGCAAAGGCGTCAGCGGGCTCATTTCACATTGATGAAAATGGAAAGCGGATGAGAAGCTGTAAAGAATGACTGTCAGTAACTGCTCCATACAAACTCCGTCCCAGCTATGGACTGCAGATATCTACAACAACCCTTCACACCATCTGAGTATACGTTGAATTCACGAGGGGAGTGCTATCAAACGGAATGAAATTAAGCATTCCATGAGGTTAGCAATAAGGATATCGAGGATATTCAGAAATAAGTTTATTGCCTTTATATCCTTCAGACCAGTATCATGACTGCTATATTTTGGAGACCTTTACGTTATGTTCACAACAGCGGCAGATGTAGACAGTACTCGCAAGCTGAATGTTTGCCGTTTTACTCCACAATCCCAGTTGAATCTCTCTGGTTTACGATATTCCTCTCCGCTCCGTTCGGTGTTCGACATATGCCAGTATACTTTCTTGACGGCACACTAATACCACTACCGAAGAACATGGTCACAAACGTAAAAAGCAAATGCGAACGATAGAATCGAAAAGATTACAGGAGTGTTAGATAAAAAAAAACGAGAAAAGTGCCCCATTCCAAGTCGTGTCGCCAACAGTTCCAGTCAGACAAGATGAACCCCAACTGCTACTGAAATGTCTTTGACAGCTTATGATCTGTTTCACCTTTCTTGGGGTTCGTCGAATGAGCACAGTACCAGGGTTTCCATCAACCTTAGGTTCTACCCGGAATTGAACTGTACGCAGCCTGCAAACTAACTTGCTACCAACGGAAGGCTCAAATGAATCTTTCGTTTATGATATTTCTCGACTGAATGTGCCACACAATCAGGTTGTCGGAAAGCAGTGGACTACGCCTACCTGAAGCGATTTAAGAAGAACAGATCCGGTCTTGAACCGTCGAACTCGAACTCAGAAAACTTGCAAATAGTGTTTCATCAAGAAAACATACCGCTATATCTCTAATATCGCATCAAGTGGAACACGAGGCGGGCTTTGTGTAGCATATTTTGTCAAAGTATATCACGAACGGGCCTTTCAGCTGGGATTCAAATGAGTCACCCATTAAAACAAAATCTGTTTTCAAGCGAGTATAGTTATCAGACGACAAATCTTGTTTTTTTTACGCACAAAGAATGAATTTCGTGGACCTAAAGCCTATCTTTCTGACGCATCGGTGGTTTCACACTTCAGCCGAACCCGGTCACCTTTGAGGCGTTTATATTTGCTAGGATCGATCGGTTTCGGGCACTGTTCTGCTTACAATCTTGGACAATGTAAACATTCTGCCTACCTGGTAGTGAGTCATCGATTTGCGGAAATAAAACGATGCTATCCGATCCGTCTGGTAAATTGTTTTGACATCTACATGTAGGTGCTGGGTTTTTGCTATGGAATATCCACTTCTCGGTTCTTCTAAGCTTGACATTTTAGGATTCATGTGTTCTGTTGTGAAAATCCGGCATAGTTTATTGCCTAATGTCACGCATAAGTATGTGCCGAAATAATCGCAATCCGAGACTGTCAAAAACGAACCAAAATGGGGGATATGACTGTAGATGTACCCCTACACTGCGCTCACTACGATATCATTAATCACGTGACTGTTCAACCATCACCGTCTCACAGACTGCTTGACCTATCCACTGGCGATGCTTGATCACAGGCGAAGCAGCTAATATACGGTTACGGCACCAAGCGGTCGGGTTTAAGATAAAACTGAGTCCTTCTTGACCTTGTGATTCGAGGCGTCTGATTCATGCAGTCACGAAATTTTCATACCAAATTTTTTTCCGGATAATGAAACTGGCTGCTAGTGTGTGCGGTCGCTTACCTGACTGAACCTGACCTAACTTCTCAGGTTATGACCGACAATAATTGGTCCACGCTGGTGCTTTATTGTGTGTGACAATCTGAATGCAAAATTGATCTAATCTAGATTGCTCACGGTCACCCTAAAGCTTGGGATATCGTCGGATCCCAATTTGTCGTGTTTTGAATTCAGCAGTTGGTCTGTTTCATACACACACATCCAAATCTTACTAGCTATGTCTGTCCTGAGGAACTTAGTTTTCTTTTTGAAATACGCACGCCTGATGGTCAAATCCAAAAACCAAGACTTCCCCAACTTCGTGTTCCTGATGACATTACGGGATATCCTGCCAAGTGGACATATACTGACGATCCGGTCCACTTTCTCTTCAGCGCCAAGCTGACTTCCATAATACTGTCCAGATTCCTGTAGTTTCGCAGTCTGGCATTAAATGGTGTGATCACTATATCTAAACAAGCATTTGCCTTACAACACAAGCTCTTCCAAACTAACGGGGAGACCACTTGATCATCATCGCCCCACCCTACAGGCCAATCTGATTGCAACGTGATAAATCACCTCCAGTTCTCTGGCTGGTGTTGTTGTTGTTGTTGTTGCGCCCTTCTCTGAATGTTGCTGCGTGCAAAGATGGGATAATTTGCCGTGTACAGAGCATGCTAAAGATTCATTGCTTGGAAGAGAAATTGAGGATGCGGGCCTAGTCATTTTCGCGCACATGACGACAATGTGGGTCGGATGAGAGCGGAGGCAAATGAAGTCATAAATCACGGCCTTCAAATCATCTAACATCCAAATGCAACTACTATCATGAGATTGGTTGCGGGGGGAGAGACTTTAACTGACCTTAATCATGCGTTGGAAAAGAGTCGCATTGCTACATGTGTTGCTTGTCAGATATCTATCGATCTTTACGAGTGATACCCAGAGTAGGACAGCTTTTCAGCAGTTCTTCGTTTGAGCCGCTATGGTGTCCGATGTACAGTTCAGCCGAGGAGTAATAAACTTGAAGACTCACTCTTTTCAGTAACCAGTTTGTCGTACCAAAGTGAAAGAATATTTGTCTACTAGCAACACAGACTGCCTGTAGCTGAAATAGGGGCTGCTAGACACGATTGCCATACAGAATTGATAAATTTTCACTCGTTTGACGATAATCAGAAGCGTTCATCCCGTAACGTGGACGATTGGCCAGCGCATCTTCATTGTGAACAACCATTATCACTCGTCACATCTACCCGCAGTCGTAACCACAGTCTCAGCAGACAAACGACCGAGTCATGATTGCCATACACAGTGGTCAAGAATTGCATCATCATCATCATCATCATCATCATGATCATCATCATCATCGTCATCATCCATCATCATCATCATCGACAGTATGACATTAGTGTTCAACACCGATGCTTCACTGCCGTATGAATGACTAAACCTCAGTGCCAAATTCCCTTACATCAATTAATATAGATACCTACAGAAAATGTCTTCGAATGAGCAGTTGTACTTTATCACGCCAAAGTGAACTGTGCCACATTTTTGGATTACTGCAAGCAGCTGCAGCTACGTGAGTTGCTTCGGGGCAATATGAGTTCAGCAGCTGTTGGATGGTCTTCTAATCGTGGACATCACTGTCTCCACCTTGCTCTCACAAGCGGCGAAGTACAAAAAGATATTTATGTTGAATCGTACGCATTACAAATGTTTCTGTTGCATGCTTGACTATAAGTCAGTTGGCATATGTAAGCGGTTTTGCTAGCCGGAGCAAGTTCCTAACAGGTAGGCTACAGTGGAATTACTTGTAGGTGGTTGCGGGATTTGTAGAATTGACTTTCACATCATCCTCAGTAAATTTGTAACATAAGACAACAAGGGTACTAGTCTAAAGTTGGGCCTTGAAGAACCACAAATCGATTCTTNCGTAGCACACTACTCATACGGTTGCTAAGAATCTTCGACCATAATAAACAGGAGATTCAGCTGGATTCAGTTGCGTATCCTGTCAAAACCAACTTTGTGTGCACGTAAGGGTATTTATAGAAAGCATTCAGATGTTTATCTGGTAGGTATACCCAGAATTCTTGAAATGAATCGGCCAGGTGGTTCATCACATCCTAAATTTGAGCAGTGAAAACGCTCAGCTTTTAGGGAATATCGTTGAGTAAGAGAATGACCCACACTTCGCTGAAACCGTCACGGGAACTTTGTTTCTCAGTAGTATCGTAAAAACTCCAGGTTCATGGTTCAGGGGCAGGGCGTAGTAGCTGGAGCTGGTCGTCAAAACCCAGAAGCAAGCTTCATTGTGTGACACCTAACAAATGCGTCCAAATTAAAACTCTCCTTTCATTCAGTAGTGTGAGCAAGTAGAGTGCAACAATCGTTTCAGTAGCTTTCGTATGTGAAGAGTCCATCAACACTTTTGCTGTTATTGGAGGAATTAGAAGTTCACTGACAAAAGGTCTCCTCATGATTGGTTCAATCAAACTGCGAGTTGATGTGGTAACTGACTTTTACTACTTGCATCTTGTGCTGTATTAGCGATTCGGTGACAGCGGTGTTATCAGTGTAGGTCAACAACATCCTCCATACCCAACAGCAGAGATGATTCAGTGGTATTTTGATATATTTGTCTACTAGCAACACAGACTGCCTGTAGCTGAAATAGGGGCTGCTAGACACGATTGCCATACAGAATTGATAAATTTTCACTCGTTTGACGATAATCAGAAGCGTTCATCCCGTAACGTGGACGATTGGCCAGCGCATCTTCATTGTGAACAACCATTATCACTCGTCACATCTACCCGCAGTCGTAACCACAGTCTCAGCAGACAAACGACCGAGTCATGATTGCCATACACAGTGGTCAAGAATTGCATCATCATCATCATCATCATCATCATGATCATCATCATCATCGTCATCATCCATCATCATCATCATCGACAGTATGACATTAGTGTTCAACACCGATGCTTCACTGCCGTATGAATGACTAAACCTCAGTGCCAAATTCCCTTACATCAATTAATATAGATACCTACAGAAAATGTCTTCGAATGAGCAGTTGTACTTTATCACGCCAAAGTGAACTGTGCCACATTTTTGGATTACTGCAAGCAGCTGCAGCTACGTGAGTTGCTTCGGGGCAATATGAGTTCAGCAGCTGTTGGATGGTCTTCTAATCGTGGACATCACTGTCTCCACCTTGCTTTCACAAGCGGCGAAGTACAAAAAGATATTTATGTTGAATCGTACGCATTACAAATGTTTCTGGAGACTACAGTAACCTGTTGCATGCTTGACTATAAGTCATTGGCATATGTAATGTTTCTGGAGACTACAGTAACCTGTTGCATGCTTGACTATAAGTCAGTTGGCATATGTAAGCGGTTTTGCTAGCCGGAGCAAGTTCCTAACAGGTAGGCTACAGTGGAATTACTTGTAGGTGGTTGCGGGATTTGTAGAATTGACTTTCACATCATCCTCAGTAAATTTGTAACATAAGACAACAAGGGTACTAGTCTAAAGTTGGGCCTTGAAGAACCACAAATCGATTCTTCTGATCAATCAAAAAGCCAAAAAATGATTTGCTCCTAACTCCACACCACAGAACAGAACCTGGTCTGTTCGCTGATAAACTGAAGCGAACTGAAGTGGCCAGGGTCACAGGGCTTTGAGAAAGATGGTACTGGCTTCGGAGTAGTGAGCAAACCGGGCATGTTAGATGTACAAAAAAAGGATTTTCGTTCCCTGACCAGATTCTTTGCTTGTTTCTGCGACAAGCGAACAAACGGATCCCACTTCAAGGCTATTCTGCTCGCTATTGGACATTAAATTTGATGGAAGTATCGTAACCCCAAACGAGACGTTGAGAATCTACTGTCTCATCTTCAAGAGACTAAGCTGGTATCAGAGGACCCACAATATGTTTTTCTGTTAGTGCTCTTCCATCATCCAAAACGTGTTTATTCTGCATCAGAATCAAGGAATGGATCCATGCATCATCAACCCAGCTGATTAGTAAAACACAAATTAGCCTGGCAGTAACTGAGATAGTTTGTTTATCTCAGATTACGCAGATAAAGTAATTTTGGCTTTTGTTTTGAACTTGGGGTGAAAAGAGTGTTGACAATGGAAGGGACGTACTACTGGGAAACACCGTTTACAGGAATCCTGGAAAGTGCGACAAAATGACAAGGTATACGCCATGTGTTTCATTAGTGTGTTCGCTGGTTCAGACCGATGCATTTGACTCTAACTGAGATTGTTTGAATTCCAGCTGAGCACGAATACCACAAGGATGAAAGCAGTTAGCCCATAAATTGAAAACGAAGCGTGAGAGCCATTACCAGTCAACTCGGTTGTGTTGATAACTGTTGTCTCCCCTGGATAGAGGTCACCGGACGAGTCAAACCAATGGTTAGCGAGCCTAGCTGCGTCACGCAACCACTTCTTCACCGCGTAGCACCCTGCCACACTGTACAAACAAATCTATTTATTGTCAATGCACAAATTAGGCCACTCCATCTAATGGGTCACTCCCATTTCCTTCCCATCATCGCTGAATGTATCCGTAGCAACAGGAAAAATTTCACTTTGGAGAAAGTTTTGTGGGCCGCAAATTCAAACTGAACTGACACATCATATAATGTAGCAATATCGATCATTATTTCAACTGGTTTAGACCTTGGTCCCTGAAGCTAGACTTTTTATCTGTGAGATTCTCAACGCTTTCGGCGCTTTGTCATAAGAGGTTTCTTCATTATGTAAGGGGCAGAAATCTTTTCCACTGGATCCACTTCGAACCTTCGGTTGTAAAGGCTTCCATGAGGTCCCTGATGACCTCACTTATGCTGTCATCTTCAGGTTTCAATGAAGTTTAAGGCAGTGTCATTTTGTTGCGAGTGTAACAAGAACACCAAACAGAAATTTAGAAATTATACGGTTGACACAGTTACCACAAAGTTATGACACAAAATATGCCACCCCGTAGGTCTGACGAAATGCGGAAAGTTTAAAATAAGCAAAACTGACAATGGGTTTCAAAATCATTCAAACATCTAACCCTACCATTCATACGCCTGACAAAAAAGTTCGACCGATTATGATTGCGCACTTTTTATTGCGTGCGAGTTATGCGTGCGCAAATGAGGTAACTAACTGTGGGCTTAGAGTTGGCACGCCGTATAGATTCACGAAGAACAGGTGGGATCCTCACAAAAGCTCTTCGACGCCAACACTGTCAACAGTGTGCACCTGTTTGACGCCCCTCAAGGACCCGCTAATATCCGTGCGATTTGCCGGGTTACGTTTTGTACCAGCAAACTCTTCAGTTAAAAATTAAGTGTACTCAATGTTCATCCGAATCGGGAAAACACAAGATGGCTGCGTGATCACGTTCGGAACTGTGACTCAACAGTCGTTTGGTCTGAGGTCATCTTTTCTGAATTCATCAAGACTGTGGTTGTGTAGATGGAACTAAAACGTGTAGAGTGAGACATAACGTTCCAAAGTTGCTATCGGTTACTCATTGATCGACTGACCCTGAACGAGAGATAGGGTGACGACCATCTAGAGAATGGACCAGAATGGTCCCGAAATTGGGGGCCACCCAAGGGATCTCGAAGGGAGTGATGAAATTCTTAGTTTGATGAGACAGTTAAACGGAACCCATTTCAACTATTCATTAAACTTGTTATCTGCTGTTTTTCCTCTTTTATTTACTCCCGTTTGCAACTCAATTATGATGAAGCGAACAACCAACTCCAGATTCTGCTAGGTTCCTAACAGCCCATTTATTAGAAATATCATGTTTACTAATGCAGGTACCTTGTGACTATTTTGACGATCCCGAAACTACGTGCGGTCTCCCTTTAAGCGGTTCGATTAGTCGTCTCTGTCATCCAAAGAGTATAGTCTACAAAAAGTTATCATAAGTGAATTTTCTGACAATCCAATATCAATCAGTCAGTTAAAGTTTACACCTGATTCACGTAGCCTACAGTGAAGAAAACGCGCCTTCAACTGATCAAAATGCACAGTACCAAAATTGATGAATTACCCTAAGTTACAGGCCTTTGGGAATCGTTTACCCCGATCAGTTTGCACCTATCGTGAAGTCAGAATTACAAGATGGCTGATTTCGCAGATGCCTTTTTGAAGGAAGTGCTATCTTGAGCACGACGTTATGTAACAGATTACACTTGAAGAAGACTGCGCAGGGGCATCCCGGGTCAGAATAACCCGCGTTTATTTTGCCACTGCACTTCTGTTCAGGGTGCACGAATGGGCTTTTGGGAAGCTGCACGTGAAGGCGATGGCAACAATAGATAAATGTCCCACGAGGATTAGCGAAATACATTCATTTGCAAACTAATTTAGTTTTGCGAGAGATTCACCTGGAACCAAGCTGAATCTCTCGTTTGTGATGTTTTCAGCCAACTGAATGCACTGCACCAGGTCACCTCATGTTTCAATCGTGATACATATATATTCGTAATACACTACTCCTGAGGTCGCTGAAAATTCGTCAACGGAGTCCCACGAGGACTTCCAACTGCACTAAGCAATTTTAAGTCATAAGTTGAAGGATAAAACACCTTATTCTTCATAATGCTTTCATCGAAGAACCTGAGATGTTTCGCTGGATTATTGGAGATCGGTTTTTATTGTGTGACTTGGATAACAAAACTTTGGCACGTTTTTAGTGTTTTTCTACAGAGAATTCATCTAGTCAGTGAAGCCAATCTAGGCTGAAGTACCGAGAAGCAGTGTAGAGCTGTTTTTATCCTTGTTGAGAACCATCAGCAAGGCGAATCTAACGAAACTCAGAGGATTTCGAGCCCGCGGCCATCCATCCAATGGTTGAGTATTTGACCGCTGACCCAGAGCGGCCGACTGTCATTTTGATTAGCTCTCATCTGAACAAGACATTGCACCACTCATCTTTCTATCATGAAAACCATATCACGCGGAAATGTATCGACTTGCTGATTTGATTAGCTCTCATCTGAACAAGACATTGCACCACTCATCTTTCTATCATGAAAACCATATCATGTATCGACTTGCTCATGGAATGAAGAAATTGTTCTCCCTCTGAGCTACCTTTATACTGCTGGCGGTAAGAACAGATATTGTTATTTTCAATTTTCCCGATGCATGGAAAATTCAACAATCATGCTTGGTTGGCAGGGATGTGCACCGCAGGGAACCCATAAAACACCGCAGTAAAACCAATTCGATATGCGATCCAGTGCCCGAACATAGTGAGAGGTGTAGGACCACAACTGACAAAGATTTCTCACCTTTTTTTAAGGATAGTGTATCATTGATTCAAGTGGTAAAGTACACGTGGCCTGGACGAAGTGGTCTCTTTAGGGGGTCTCTGTTCAACACGCTTGTGTGTAATCATACTAATGGACATAACAATCATCCAGTTTTGTGGAATCTCCCGACTGTGGCGACTGTTCCCAGCAAATCACCATGACAATCTACGCCTACCACATTCCCGTCCTTTTGAGTCGTTGATTTGCGGCGACCTCATTGAAGTCAGAAGTTTAGCCACGATGCTCTTTGCTTATTTCGTTCTTATTTTCATAGATACCCATGCTGGATGTACGTTGTCACACCGATTTCACAGAGAGCAGAATGAGTCCTTGAAATCACTCGAACTCAAAGTATGCATCATGAAAAATTGTGGAAGTATCTGTTGTACTAGTCGGCGCAGTCTGTTGCGACCTGCGTAATGCACCCCGACTGCGCAACGCATTAATTAAAATACACCGCAAATCATAACACACGGGTATCCCTATCCCGTAAAAGAGCCGTCCTAATGTGAAACAAGAATGTCCACGAAAAAACCAGCCTAAACGGCTCAAATTTCTGGCATCAGTATCATTCCCAAATGACCTTTTTAAAACTATGTCAGCTACTCACCCAGGTTTTCACCACAGTCCAAATTTGAAACGCCGCCCAGGCAACGACACCTCCAGTTGCGGAATTCATGTCACACAAACACGAATAAATGTTTAAACGAGTACAATCCGATGAGCGTTCACAAAGTAGTCCTGAGGACGAGTGGAATGATCATCAGCCATGGGTGGTCTCCCTAAACTGGTCAGTAATCGGGGGCGCAAGTTTATTCATTCAAACAGGTACCTTGTCGGATTGGCCACCATAATCGGCCAATCCCAATTTGACTGACTGTTGCCTTGGTGAAAATCGCCAAAGTCCAGCATGTGGATGTGTGCCTACGTGTGTGTGTGTGTGTGTGCGTGCGCGTGCCAAGTTCGCGGGTGAGGTGTACACTTCCATCGAGTTGTAGATTGGCGCATAAGCAGTACAGGGTGTGTGATAGGCGGGAAACCAGGGTCACGCGACAGTATTACCGATGGGAACGGTATGCTATGTCTATGAAAGTGACGGTAGCTGACAATATGGGCAACGAGGATGTTGTAGCTTATTACTAACGTAGTGTAAAACAGTCCAGGATTTGAAGGACTTCTTAACAAAATGCATGGCTGTAGCGAGCGAAAATGCTCTTGCTATTCCTATTCTCGACGATTATGACAACGATGGCGACGGTGACGACGTCCGTGATCGCGACAATGATGGTGATGCTGGAAAAATGAGCTGTCCAATAAAGTTTATTTCTCGTTTAAAGTCGCATACGTTTCAGCAATATAGCTGACCTCGAAGAAACCAAAGGTGCTATTTTTGAAAGAAGATGGGAAATCAGACATCAAGCCAAAAGCAAATATCTCTGGGAAACTCATTCGTAAATTCCTTACATTTGGTTTGCCTTTCCTACTAAATATCACGATCCATACCGTATTTGGATTAGGTGTTCTACCGTTCTCAAGTTGTATAAAATGCATACCACATAATGCGTTCGGTCCGTGCGAGATGGCGAGATGGCCCAAGTGGTTAGAGCGCGAATTTACTGACCGGAAGGTTAGTGGTTTGAACCCAACCTCTGCCTCTCGACTTCCCCTGTCTAGGCTTGGGCAACCTGGCAGTATCCAAGCCCTCGTGCAACCTTCGGGTGGCATGGTAGTTAGGCACCGAAAGGGTGCTACATCTGAACGTTCGGTCCGCGCATTCGACTTCAGTAGGGCCTTGCTATTAGTATGTGGACAGCGCCATTGTAGTAGGTAGTTCAGAGAATCATGTGACAACCGGTTTTAAAATTACTGTCAATACATTGATTTCAACATATTATTTTTACCGCCGTATGTGAAAAGCTGTTGTTTTAATCTCCAAATGAACTATTCTGTACACTTTAATAGGTGCGAAAGTTGAGTGAAACAATTAATTCGGCCTGCGCCATGTATAACATAGATGGAGGTAGAGAAGTATCCTGACTGAACGCAGTACAGATGCAGAACAGGCTGGGGTAAACAAAGGGACATGCCATTTGAAAGTGCGGATGAGAAGAACGGAATATTCAGTGAGGCGATTACATTCAGTAGGTACGTTAGGGACGTATTAGTAGATCAGACTGACCGCTGGCTTGTTCGCTGAGCTTGGTAGTTTAACTGCGAACGTTTAGAACAAACCGAGGTTTCATTTTAGTGCGCTACTTTGTAGTGAAGTGGCTTGGTGAGCCATTCAGAGTACACTGATCGATCTTGTGCATATGGGCACACAAAGAACAACAACCCGTCCTCAGTCGTGGTTGGTCCTTTGAGTGTACAGTGCTATCGAGTTGCCACATAGCTAGTGTTCTGGTTGGTTTATGGTCGGATTTAAGACACCGATAGCCTGGCGAAGGGAACCTTTGAAAGCAACTGCACTTCCCATAGGATGGAGAAAACGATGAGACCAAACAGGAAGCGCAAAAAGAAACAAAAGCAGATAAACGTTCTTAAAAGATTTATAAAAACCCTCGGAAAACGACCAATCTAGGTGAGAAATGATAAAGAATATCATCGTTTCGCAGGGAAAATTAATTGCTACATTTGGATCGTCTGCCCTTTTGAAAAAACTGACATTTAAATTATTTGTTACGGTTCATGAAATACGCTCTGATATGACGGAGTGTGAATGAAAGTGTACGATGCTCTTTAAGGATAGTGGTTGTCCTGATTGGCCTTTTGTGAAGTACCACCCACATTTTCTGTTGTGGCTCCTGTAATCTAAAGTATGGATTGTATTCTATCCTCTAGATGTCGTCAAGAACTCCTTGCTGGCAGATATCGAATGAGGAAAAACAAGGGTTGTGTCGAGGCCCTGTGACCATTGATGTACCAAAAAAACTTCAACTATTTATTCTTATTTTGTCATCGGCTACTGAATTTGTGAGTCTGCAGAGCATCTGAGTTGGTTCTAAGCTAATTTGAAGAGTTAGTGTACAAGTACTCTGACAACTGGGAGACTAGAGGGAAGCTAGAAGAAAAACCCATTGACGTAGGAATATACATAACTGCTCTGAAGAGTGATACAGTTATTTCATAGTCGGTGCATCTTTCGGAATATTTTTTGACACAGCATACGAAAAAATCTGTACCTGCTTGGTGCACGACATGTAATCGTCCTGAAAAAACCATTCCGTCTAAGAAATAAACAATAATGACCAGCTTTAATATGGACAAACTCCAAAAACTGGATACTATTTACAGAAGCTGCTCTCGGTATCTGTCAGGGATTCTGGGAGCTGGCGGTTCAGGAAATAAGCGCTACCATTCTGCTCCTGAGACTGATGAAAACTCTCGAAGCACACGGTACCAATTCCGTACATGCAGTCTTTGAATCTATCTCATTTCGTACTAAAAGTTCACGTGTGTCCACCGGGGATTTCACACACAACTACAAATTTAATTTGGTGTTCGCCTGTGACTATGGGAAGATTTATGAAAGACAGATTAAAGAGAGTTACCAGCTAAAACCAGCTTAATTTACAAGCGGTTGTTTCCTTCAGTTAGACTTATTCTTGGCATTCAAGTGGGAATCGAGATTGACAGAAATTCGGACTCCATGTTCAGTTACTGAATCTTTCAGCGACGGAAACGTTGTTGGACTGTGAGAAACCAATAGTCAATCGTATAAGTAGTATCATGTCAACATAAAATACACTGATATCTTGAAAAATGATTCAGGCGTAGTAGGAGGCGGTTGGATAGCACGTTTGGTTGCAGAACATCGTGAGCAAGCGATTCGTCTACATCTATTGACTATTGGGTTTGCATTGCTAATGATTTCGTGTGTCGAAACTAGCGTTCCCAACGTTTGCACTTTATGAATTGATTATTTGAACAAAACATTTTGAAGGAAAATTCTTGTAGCCAGAACTTCCACCTACATCGATTTGTCTGCCCCTTTCAAGGTACGGCTATGAAGTTGCTCTCACGAAACGTTGCATCTGACGGTTCCCAGTGTCAACTTGTCATCAGGTAGTCGCATTTGAAGTTTTGGACCAACCGTCATGTTTTTTCTGCATTTCAAGTGGGATAGTGCTTGTGAAAAAATTCCAGTAAAGTATTGGATATAAACGCACTAGTTTGTTGCTTTAAAGGTTGGATTGCAACAGACCCACTCTTGGTGACCTTCACGCGCTGTCACGCTCTTTCCCCATCAAGTGCTGGCCTTCCATCACTAACAGCAACGTGAAGTATCCCCAAACTTTAGGTTATAAGGGGATTTCAGTTAAGATTTGGATCGGTTTGGCACTCAACCAATTTATTTGGCGTCATACGGTAGGTCAGAATACCTTTGGTTGCCAACAGAAACCTTCACTACCTAGGAGGAAACAACCCACCCAGGACGGCTTGATATAAATCGAATGGACAAGTGGCATTGTGTGGTTGCAGGCCATGAAACATTATAGAAGTCAGTTGTGCCCAAATAGGGAGCCCAACCTGACTGGAATTCAAGAAGAGTTGTAGCGCTAAGACTCCTTGATGGACCGAAATTTCAAGCGACAATCGAATGGACCAGACGTTTTCCCCGCTGGAAATTCATGTAGGTTTCCTCTAGGTCATCGACCCTCAAACGTGTTCACCCATAACAAAGTATATTAGAAGGTAGCTAACACTAATTTGGACCGTTAATGAGAAAAGATCATGTTGAATGTTTCTCCATCTACCTTACCACTCATCTGATCGTGTAATCTCGTCGTTTGGATTGACGAAGCTTTCGTGTTGAAAGCACTGTACAAGTCAACACTATGACTTCTCATTGCATTGTGAGGTTCTCTTCAACCCATATCGTTCTCCAAAAAGTACATGGGCCATGCAACATTTTTTAATACACATGAAAGTAGTGGTTTGAACTTTTCCGGGAAACCTGAATGAATAACTGGTCTACTGACTTGGTTTACAGCTTCACTGAAAGTTTTTTACGACCGTTTCATTTCAGACCATCTGTCTATCTGAACTACGATTCTCCCGAAATCCGAAGCATAGCAAATCACCAAATTGATTTGCAAGTGAGTGTATTTCTCAAAAACAGTCCAATTTGGGTTAAGGTAGAACACAAAGTTGACGGAAACTTGGGGACTGCGCCTACCTGATGAGCCTCAAGAAGGACGAAACCGGTCGTGGGCTGTCAAACAGTTTTCAGCAACCTTGTGAGTAGTGTCCTTTATGAAAATCACCGACTTCCCTCGATCATTCTGATCCAGGTTATTGTGCTGTGATTACGTTTTTCCACCCAGCTAAAATGCTCCAGTTGACGTTTTGACAAAACAAGGCACCTGAGGAATGCACCATCCGCGTTTCAGATGGTGAAGGCAATGTTCGGTGATTTTCCGAACAGCCGTAAGAGTTGAGTACGAACCTTTCAATACAGCTTCGCTGCCGTAACCCTGAAAGTTGATTTTCAAGGCTGTGTGCTTTGATAGACATTTCTTCGTGAGAACTCATGAAAATATTGTGTTCATTGGCTTCACAAAAATGGCAGACATAGTGGGTGCACTCTTTTATCATCAGTGTGCAAGCGGTTTGAGGAATTTCGTACAAAAGCGTCCGAAATGACCTTCAGGCTCAACGATGCAAGTGACTGCGTTATTCTACACCTTGTATCGAGTTCTGGTATGGTGTTCGATGAAAAACGGCAATTGAACAATACGAAGGAAGGGCACAAAGAACGATCAATTTGACTATAAGATAGGCCAACCGTGGAATGTTTCTAATAATTGATCGTGGTTCGACAAGTCTGCTAAATCCCCCCAATGAGGTTGCCAAATTAAGATAATGGGGACACGGCCACCTACCTAGGTAGACAACTGAACGGCAGGTGTGTGAAGACAGCTGGACCAATCTAATATAACGACACACCAGCAAAGCCAAAGAGGATCATAACTTTCACGGCCGGTTTTGTCAGTTCCCCGTCATCTGATTTAGAAGAAACATTGCACTAATCTAGCGAGCGCATCGTGTTCAGCGCAGGACATCGTAGAGTTCCGAAATTTGCTGAAGCTTTTTCTATTTGCAAACGGAGAACGAATCTTTAATACCCGCCTGATGAGAGGCGCCGAAATCAACCTGGAATATCTTGTAAAGCTGTCCAGTCTCCGAAAAAGCAGCGGAGAGCCACGTGTCTAACGACCACGAATGGCATACACTCATTTTTCTGGGATGAAATTATGGTTTATATGTAGCATATATATATATATATATACGTATATATATCAAGCTTAGTACGTAGCACATACACGTCATTTATGCTTAATTTATGCAGCTGTAAAGTGCTGATGATGATGAGTGGTGTAGTGCCCAATCCAAATGAGAGTTAGTCACATTGTTGATCAGTTGCTCGTGGCCAAACGGTTAACTGTTCAAACCTCAGCCAGAAGGCTGGGAGTTCAGAACTCTCGCAGCTTTGTAAGATGCGCACTACTGATGATGTCCAGCGAGGATAAAACAGTCCTACAATGCTTTTCTGCTTTTCAGCTCCATTTGACATCACGAAATGGACAATCTCCACTGAGAGTTATTAAATCTCCTCACCGCTATCATTTACAACTTATTTCAGTTTGATAGAAGTGTTGCATAAGGGTAATTTACCTAGGATTTTAACCCATACATGCAGATGGACGGATTAAACCATAATGGACGCAAAAAATGATACCCACGCTTAAACTTCAACACCTAATAAAACAATCATCATTTACGTGTAAATATGCAAACATTATGGAGGTTTACTGCAAATAAACTGGCACTACAAAAAATGTTGAAAGAAACCGCCCCTCTCTTCTACAACAATTTGGAGGCGGTATGAGATATGAGACAAAGCATGTTTAACTTCTTCAAGCATCACTCGTGCACACTCCTCTTCAATTCTTGCTCTTAACTCCACCAAATTCTTCAATTTATTTTCATGATATACGTGAGCCTTGATCATTCCCCAAAACCAACAATCCAGAGGTGTGAGATCGAATGACCTTGTGGACCAAAAGTTTGGAAATCCACGAACAATGACTCTCCCATAGGAAAATTGCTCTCGGATGTAAGTTCTCACTTGGTTTGAACAGTGGGGTGGAGCGCCATCTTGTTGAAAGACGGTTGATGACTTCTTGTGCTGCTTGAGTTGCGGGATAAGATGCGCCTGCAGCATCAAAGAAAAAGGTACGCAGGAGACACACAGAGATGAGGGGAATGGGCATTATGGGTGAGGTACTCGTGAGGAGCTTTACGGGACCATATCACGCAGTTGTGATTGTTGATTATGCCATGCACAGAAAAATTTGCTTCAATGCTCCATAAAATGTTGGGAACGATTTCTTCATTGTCCAGTAGCCGGTAAGCGAACGTGACACGTTGCTCCTTGTTTTCTCCTGCCATGTTTTGTAATAAACCGAAATGATACTGGTAGAGATGAAGGTGGCGTCTCTGGCGCGGGGAATGCCGGTCGACTGAGACACCTGAATTATTGACGAAGATGCCATGGTGCTCTGGGACTGAAGTTGCTCGATGGCATTCTGTAAACTGGGCGCTCTTTCATCACTCAGAGACTTTCTCTCTTTGCCAGGAAAATCCACTACAGATCTAGTGGAATCAAATTTCGCGATCAAGCGTGTAATGGTCAACACGGGGAAAAGATCCTTGATGGGACCATGTTTGGTTTTGTAACCACGACATGCAGCGGTGGCGCTTTCACCAATGGAATAATAGAGTTCCACAATTCCGATGCGCGTACCGACATCCATCGTAAACAAGAAAAAATACCAACACTTGCACACAAAATTTCCTTTATATGGCTACAAACTACGAAAAATTTTGTTATTCTTTCTCTAACTAACTACGTTTAGTTACCCAATCAAATTTTGCGTTTATTATGAGACACCCTGTATATTGAGAGAACCATGCCCTAAACGAAACTTCATTTAAAGGACTGTTCACGGACTGCAAACCTCAGATAGACAGATTTGCTCCCTTCTACAAGACAGACAGCATGCTTTTTGGGGCAGTCAATGTGTTTCTAGTAAGCGTTCTTTTGAGGAGAACACAACGTTTTAGCTAAAATCTCGTTGGCCCAATCCACTTAGCAATTATTCAGGCCATCTAGCTGCAAAGGCTGGGGCTGTCTACCAGCGATCGTTTTGATAATTGGACAAGTGGCACTGGTCTAAGGAGGAAAGCCATTCACCGCGAAGTCGTCCATTAGCAAACACCAGCCAGACAGTTAGAAACTACGGCACAGGAAAATAAACATCCCCTGTGCACCTTGTTTTTTTTTAAAAACTGAACATCCACACGCGTCTTCTCGAGCTTTCATGGATATTCATTGACTGTCACGCACTTGTAAACAAGCGCTGCAAAGCAGTCCCACAAGTTCCATTAGACGCGCGGTGGAGTTACGAGAAAATGACATACTAGTCGCATGCCTCATCAGTAGTTTCTGTATGTATCAGTAGTATCTGGCATCTAGTTCAGTGAACAAGTGATAGATGGTATGAATATCTTGCTCTCGCCAGATGTTAATATTATGGATTGTTTATTTAACACCTAACTGGTGATTAGTCAACAGAGCGAATACAGGGACCGCCAGGCGAATGGGACCGGCTCCCAAAACCGATTGGTGACTAATTGTGTAAACAGTACGTCCGACTCGGTTAACAACTGGCTAGACCAAAAAGCGTTCTTCCCATCTCATTTGTTGTTTTAACCTACAAATGTATCTTCCTTAAGGTACCAACGTAGGGTGGTACAAACAGTGCTAAAATCTGGTTGGTTGTATGTTTCCACAATTTTGGTTCAACAGATTTACGAAAATTCGTTCGGGAAGCGCCGCTTAGAGCCCTTGTAAAGTTAACCACCACATTTTTGGGGTTATTACAAGAATTAATGGGAAAAGAGACGAATGCAAACAGAGCAAACAAGGACCATTGTGGTGGGTACCTAAATAAGGGAAAATTACGAGCACTTGACCTGACTTCTAGTGAATTTAAACATATTACGTCATTTTTCATCCTTAACATACTACTTACAAGGTAGCTGAAAACTCTTCGACAGACGTACGACCAATTTCGCCCTTCTTGATGCTCATCAGCTATATGCAGTCACCTAGTCTCCATCAGATTTGTGCTTCATTGTTTCCATTCTTAAAGCCTGCTGAATGCTCCAAGAACTCTGTGTCATTTTTATCCTCCCGTCCAGCAAATAATTAATCGGCGGCCATCTTAAAAGGGTGTACATTTGTTCTGCGTAACCCTAGACTATTTGTAAATGCTTTTGATTACACCAAACAGAGCCTCTTACTCCGCCGACCGTGGGATCTTTTCATGAACCAAATTTAAATCAGTGCGACCCGGTTTGTGGACCATAAACAACAATATACGCCAGCAAAAATAAAACAAATTTGCCGATAAGGTCGATAATTCTCCCGATATGAATCAATTTGTTAAATAGTGTTCAGTGGCATCGCACTTCATTCTCGTGCGGCACTCGCTCCCGCACCAACACATGCTCATTTCCATCACTGTTGGACTGATTCGCTGACCAACTGCTCACTTCATTTCGTCGATATTGAATTCCCAAATAGTCTCAAGAACCGGTCAACCAGAATATTCTGGCCTACGCTTTTTACCAGAAAAATAAGAGCACTGGCATAAGCTTGGAGAGATAAAAATCATATGAGTACCTTTCAAAGAATCGATAGTCACTTCACTTGGAAAAGAGTGGCTTAGAAATGAGATAAGCACCGTCCTGTTGAGGAAATTCGAATATCCAGTTTGCGATTTAGCTAGAAAAATCCCTGCTTATGGTGGTTTGGAAAAATCTGGACCCACGATGACTGAGCAAAATTGGTTGATGAAGCTCATTTCTACACTTGCTTCAACGCTTGCATAATGATTAAACCATCCGCAGTTTTAAATTACAACTGACACAAAATCGCTGTTTTTGGTCAAGGACGCTCTTTAGAGGGACCACTTTCTTGGAAAAAATAGATTCTAGGCAGCTGAAATATCTTCAGAAGCGTTGCAGAACTTTTTACAATTTTTTTCACCCTGTTTTATATGCGCATGAAAGTGACCTCCCCCTGCTCGTCCGATCGGTTGGCTCCCTTAATTTTAAGTGTCTCATCGTGCAACGCGCAGTGTTGTACCATGGCATCTTCTCTGACTGTCAGTCCATAGCGAGTCTTTAAAATAATGTCGAATGACGATAGATCGAACGATTCCATACGTTTAGACCTTTTCTGAAAATTTAGCCTGTTTTTTAGTGATGCTAACAGTCGTACCAAAGAACATCCGTATGCTTGGTCACCCATTGACAATACTGGGAGCTCACGCACTGTCTCCTCGTATGATGACGAAGAGTTTCAAGGTCACTAGCCAACCTCGGTGAACAGATTAACAGCCACTTGTTGAATAACCAATGGGTTGCCCATTCTGTTAGACTCAAGTGCCAGGTAGTATCGTGATTTAACGGAAGTTCATCATAGGGACGGAATTTTCTCGACTTCCTGTGGTTTGAGCACTATTCATCAGCTCAGCAATTTTCACTCGTCTCATACGACCCATCTGTTGAAGACAGCTTCGCATTAAATTGCATTTGATTCCATTTGAAATTACTCTCCAAAGAGAATTGGTGTCCGGAGACTTGAACATAAGGGCACACATATGCGACAGGTGAGGTACAAACGGCTAGCGGAACTGCACATTATTGCTAGTTAGTATGGTGCTCTGCAAGAAGTCGAACCACATCGACTACCCATCAAATTTCGGATAGGTCTGCATATCTGGACTTGGAAGAATTCGGACAGTAATCATCAATTACGGCTGTCTTCCCTCAATCACTGCAATACGATCGTGTGGGCAATACATACTTGCCAGGGTTATATTCCGGTACCTTCCGCCAGATTGTGTCCACACTTATTTGTCTAAACTTGCGGTTGATATTACTTTTTAGCTTCCAGTAGGGCCCTAGCGAAACACGAGGTTTGATATAAACGGTGCGATTCCTTTGTAGGTACACCGAGTGTGCCTTCCGTTGTTAGTCGGCCAAAGTACGTTAGAATCGGATGAAATATAAATAAGGTTGGCTCAGAACTGACAGAACAGATATCACACGTTCTGCAGTTGGAATGCCTTTGTCACGTTCCAGAAGTAGGATCTGTCTACTGAACTAACCAAATGATGATGTTGTTGACTGCCGACGTATGTGCCAAGAGATATTTTAATTTTTATCCAGGGACCGATTTATACGTCTATGGAAACCCTCACGATCAAGTACTCCTTCCAACCGTCCACTATCCGGGTACTTCGGTCGTAAGACATAACGAGTAACACTAATAGAGAAAATTCAACGAATACCTAACATCAAGTTAGCTTGGTATTCGAAAATCATAAGTTCTGCTTCTCCGTCTCCCTCAAAATCCCCGTAACCTGATAACCTGCTCACTCGGCCCAAATAATTTTTTGTATCAAAAACTAAGACCGCTTATTAATCATCTTGAAACCATGACTTGGCACTAGACTTTACCAACAGATTCTCTATTTCATAGTATTTACTCAGCAGGATGCATCTTGTGGGCGGCAGCCAGTCGATCCCGAGGAATTTGGAACACAACACGACAAAACCCATATGGTTGAGTTCACATCAGCTTGCCGAACGGCTGGGTGCTACCTTGTGTGAAAAAGTGATAGGGCGAACAACACCTCCCCAATGCTATTTTCTGTCAGCCACCCTTTCTTTTTGGTCTCAGTTGTCACCACATTTTGCACAGCTTTTCCATGGAAATCACCAGCACTAGCACATGCAACCCTTGCTCTGGGTTTACGCACAAAGGACCTTTGGAGAAGAGTTTAATACGAACAGTTAAATGCCTCGTAAAATCACCTTACAAGCTTGGCCAAATAGCTATCTGGGTCCGCTGTGTGAACGGACTGAAATCAGCTGGAGCTCAGTTCATTACATGTATGAGATGGTGGACATAAACACATGTGACTACCCTCACCGGAGCGAGTTTCACTCTGCTCACAAGTGCTTGTGACCCAACAGCCGAATATGAGAAGGTCACTGGGTTTTCCTGAAAGTGGCTTAAAGTCCGGGTTGAATGATTCTGTGAGAGTTAGATCAACCTGGCTGGGTGAGCTGGGCGGCTTGGGGAACTGAATCAGGTCACTGTACTATTAAAAATCGTTCAAAGGACAACTGGCTTAGTTCATGATGGAATGCCTGTGGTAAGTATTCCACTGTTTAATTTCATTACACCTCTCATTAGTTGTCTTCGGATACGATAACGTAAGTGAAATATGATTTGGAGAAAGGGAGCCACGTCTAGTCAGTTTAAAAAAAGCTCTCATTCAGTAGGAAAACCGATAAACTTTGTTTTGTCTAACTGGTTGCCTAATTACAGAATACTGATATCAATAAATACTCGTTCATTTGAGTCCGTAAACATGGTGTTTAAAGAAAAAGACCATTCATTTACTTGGAGCAAGTGAAATCCCTTGAATCTTGGTCGTCTAATCAGTTGCGTACTCAGCGTCATGAACGCTAATGAGAGGACGGAGAAAACCTCGTACAGTAAACACCTGAACGTCATCCACAACGCTGATATTCTGCAAATGCACTCCAAGTTCTGTCGCCGTTTCTTTGAACTTGCGTCACGAAACCGTCCACAACATCAAAGCTCGTGGCTTAATGACGCACCAACAAATAAATCCGACATCACAGTCGATCAACCATGCCACTTTTCAAGGCCTTCAAAAGGTAAGGGATATTCACTGTAAGATCATATTCATACAGCCTTGTGTTCAGGGAATCCGTACGGATTATTTCAAAGATAAGAAGTATAAACTTCCATCGGAAGGAGGTTTTTGGTATCGGAGAGAAAGGCGCAAGCTGAATATCTTCAAGGTTTCTCCACTATTGGAGCCAATAGTGAAATATGTATCAGGCTGAATGAAGAGGTAGAAAGGATGTCAGTGAATTTCGTGCGACTATCCTCATGGATCAAATTAACTATGGCGACGGAGATGAGTTCAATGCTGGGGAATTCGCTCTATACCGTTGTTTTTTACACTGTAAGATAGTTGTTAGTGAGCGAGGGACAGTCGCCGGAGAACATGCTCAAAGACTGAGTAGCCCTTTCACTATGTGGAGGTATGAAGGGAGGAAAAACCACAGCTCTCGCAGGAGTTACTCGACGTTTCAAAGGAGTTAACCTGGCACACATTCTGTGCACATAAAAATTACTTGGACTACAGCTTCTTTGTCTGATTGCTGCTCAGTGAATGCAATAAGATGTTAATTCAGGAAGAATTACACTTGTATTCTTCGACAGCGTTCTTTCGTACTGGGTTGATACATTAACCTGAAAATAGCATTGCTGTCGAGCCATAATAAGAGTGGAACATGAGTTCAGTGCAGTTCGTGTTTGGCGTGGACTCACCAGAATAATTAAGCCCGGAGAGCAGGGGGATTTTTTTGAACGAGTATGATGTGAGCGCAGCTTTTAATGCAGATTGCGTTCGGTAAGTGAAACCAGACTATGCTGAAAAGCTGGAAGGTTACTGTCGAGCCGTTTCGTCCGCGACCTTCCCAGCGGTCATTGAATCTTAATTGTCTGGCTGATCAGCAGTCTGACCAAGTTGCACTTGGGCAAGATATAGTGCTATTGAACTTTCAGTCGCGAGATCCATATCACGTAGTCATACACTCTGTCCCGTGAGTGGACCTTCCGTTTGAGAAGTCTTTGCTCAAGAGGTCAGTCAACAAATGGTTACAGGATGAGAGGTGCTATGTTCCGATCAGCATTTCGTTACCGAACGGTTTTTTTAGTAGGCCACTAATTGGGACGACCTAGAGTCTCGTCGGATTTTCACTGCTGATGTTCAGTAGTATGCCCACGATCGACCTTTTTGGGGAGAGTCTTCTTGATTCCACAAACCGGTTTTAGTGAATTGTGAAAGGGTTACAAAATGTGAAGCTGTTTATGTCTCCGGTTAAGTGAGATAAACTCAGAGGTCTAATGTCTTGTCTGTTGCTACAATAGAACTTTAGTGTTTTGCCAAGATGCAAGATAAGAGATCTATTTTCGAAAATGCCTGTGGCCTGAAGTTCATATGTTCCCATGCAGGGTCTTTTTGTGTCGCAGGTCGTTTTTGCAAATCCGCACGTGCAGCTGCCTGAGCGCGCTTTAGCCTATTTAAATTCGAGGGTGTAAGACCGCAGGAGTCCTTTCTAAAGTCAACAGTGTGCACGAACGAAAGACTATGACGTCTAAACAAGGTTATCGAAACATCAACGCATAAAGTGTATAGCGGATGCACATTGTGGACTTGTGGCCTCAAACCAGTAACTAGCCATACGAAGGTCAAACTTGTGTCGCCAGTTGGGGAGGGGAAAAACTAGTGTCCTCGGAAAAACTCCTACCTGGATATGTGATTCTCTCGGTATTTGGTATGAGAGCCAGCAGTGCGCCTCTCATGAATATCCAAGGAGATTCGAACAAGCGATATCTAAACGAGTACTTGAAAACTTGACTCCTGATCAGCAGTGTGACAAACTCACACTTGGACAGAACATTACCCCACACACGCCACGGGGTCAATTGTTGATTGGCTTCTAGACTGACGACCGAAGATTCACGCGTAGAGTGAGCAATTTTTCCTTCTCAACTACGTTATGCGGTTAGCCTAGCTAGTACATAGGTGAGATGAATATCCCGTGGTTGGTTCATCGGGTCAACGCAAAGTATTTGAATGCGAATTTCTTGAGAAGGGTACGCAATCAGGTTAAATGCGATTCTTAATGCGCTCTTATAGAAAGTCCGCAAATACTGTTGAACCAACCCTTATCTTGATCAGTACTCAAAGGATCAATAATCGATCAATAATGAGAACAGTCAAGACACTGGTAGGTTCGGACGATCGGATCTAGCCTATTGAGTTCAGACTTTAGTCACGTCATGTGGAAATAGTGTACTGTGAGTGGAAACTGGGAAAAAGTAAACCCATAGAGTGACAGACTATCACGGGGTTTAAGGTTAAGCTTAGAAATGATCAATACCCTTGACTTTTACTTTAAAAGGGAGTGAGATGTTAAATGGTATCACGAGAAATCAGCATATTTCGGCCAAATCTATCCCGCACTTGGCAACAACACCAATATGTGAACCCAATGCTGCTTGCTATTCATTCTTTTACTTCTTTTTTGTACATCACTTCCCATTTTGTTGTTTCCGTTTCGCTTCTAAACCACCCTTCTTGTCCTGATCTCAACATAAAGCACTCTTTGTCCTTATCACCTCACGTCTAGTTTAAATCAGCCACGTGGGTTACGCTATCCTGTGGAACTGGAAGTTCCTAAACCAATACACAGAAGCCTGCGTAACCCCATGTTTTGAGGTTTGTACAATTTTATCATTTTATTATCGTATTCATAGTGGCGCATTTGTTGATAAAACTCTACTTGAATGACTTGGCTTTTTGGGTTTTGCGCGCGACTCAATGTGGCTCAGCTGATTGTTGGAAGTCATCAGTAGGTACTTCCTCCTAACTGAGGTTATGGAGCATTTTGTCAAGAACGGTTAACCACCGCCTGCCCTACTCTGAGAAAATGTGATCAGAATTTATTTTCTACGGATTTTGCACAGCCGACTAAATGGATGCTTGCAAATTACGCATCGCCCGGACAGAAACCCTGTCTACGTACCGACAGAGGTGCACCTTTCGTCAACTCCCTTCAGTAGAAAGAATCGGAACCGGCAGGGCTGCGAGACCGGTTGGCTCCAGCGCAGCGCATTTGTTTAAGTAACAGGGCACCTCTGGGTATCAGCCAGCAAAGTGGCCACGCGATATCTATTTGATTCACCGTCCGAATAATGAGAAGACACGTACAACCGGTGATGCGTAAAGGACGTGCCAGCTGCATGGTCTAGACATAACCCACATTTGCCACACACGTATCGGGAGCAATGTAACGAATTTTGTATTGATGAGAGCAAAACCCTTCGGAAAATTTTCACAGATGTTCCTCATGTTGACTGTTTCCGAAAAATATATGGACTCGTTGTACTGGACAGCCTGGTGAAGTGTAACAGAATTAGTTTTCCCC
>NW_008752204.1:0-42434 GCF_000715545.1 Opisthorchis viverrini | reverse complement strand
TGTTGACTGTTTCCGAAAAATATATGGACTCGTTGTACTGGGCAGCCTGGTGAAGTGTAACAGAATTCAGTTTTCCCCAGCATCCAGCGAACTCAAAAGTCAGCAGGAAAAGAGCGTGATGCTAAAATGGAAAACTCAAAACTGCTTTTTTACGAACAGTATAGGTAGAGGCTTCTCAAAATGGTTGACTCGCAAAGTACAGAAACGGTAGCATCAGTGCGGTTTATTAGTTTACTTATGCACGGGCCCGTAAGAACCAATCTGCGACAGACCTGACATTGTGCATTTTATCATCTTATTCGGTCGTAAATGATATGAGCAGCCTGTCTGATTACCAATAAACCGATCAAATTCTTCAAAAGATTTTCTCTTGTCGTTTGAAGGCCCCGTTAATAAATTTAATCTGCGTAGATGCTCCCGTTGCATGTATGCTACGCGGTTCCGCATACCCCTGCACTAGTTGAGATTGTCAGATTTGTTGCTACCATGGAACCTTTTTTCACAATTTGGTCACTTACCAGGAGGCGCCAGGGGAGGTTTTAGCTCCGTAAAATTTCACAAAAGAAACTTTGGAAAATTGTCAGACTACAGTAGTTTCGTTCTTCGTGCCACCGCCGACGTACGACTGAATTGCTGACGCAGTCAAGCGTTTCTCTGCAAACGAGATGACAGCCCGTAACGTTCCAGATTGTAAACTTCTGTCCCATGCTGTGTTGAACAAGTTCGTGGCGGCCCGATTCTTTCAGAAATACGTTTAGACATGAACACAGTAACTTCCTGTTTTCCGAAAGCCGGGTTGTTTCCCCTGATTGGCATACATGCTGTAAAATAACAGTGTCTTGAATTTCGTGCTTTCTGACAACTACACACACACACACACACATACCTCTACCTATAAACCGCCCGTTCATCACTGCCATGCTAGGATGAAACAGCGATGACAACTATTCTCTTAAAAAGCAGTCCCGGTTGGCCAGTTATTCGAATTTCCTACCTTATGTGGCGGCAGTTTATACAGAAGATGTCACAGCACTTCCTGCAAATGAAGCGTCCCAAAAAACACCGTTTTCGAAACGGGTTTTAAAACGGCCTAGTTTCAAGATCACCTGTAATCCAGAGAAGGATGTTGCGTTTCAAGAAGGGTGCATGAACCTGGTAACTCAGGTTGAAAACAAGATTTTTGTATTAACAATACCGTAACAAAGCCACGACGCCCCACTGGGGGACGGGTCTATTGCATCATTCCCGGAAATCATGAGCTGTATGCTGATTACCTTGTTCTCAACCAATGTAGCGCTACACTTCCAGTGTGCAGCCATTGAGTCTGAGAATCACTACGACGTGCGACTTTCTTGAAGAATTCTCTCAAAGCAGCAGTCGAAATGGTGGATAGTGGATAGCCCACACTCCCAAATTTCCAGGCTGAGTACCGGATCAAGCAATTGAGTAGTTCAGTGTCTTACCTTCGACAGAAGTGAGTAAAACCCTAGCAAGCTGACATCCACATTCGGTATCGTACACACGTGGTTTCATCTTTTAACCACTACATTTTAGGTACAATTTGATCAAAATACGTCACGTATTATGCACGTTTTGCGGTCACAAGTCTCAGATATTAGGATATGTAGTATTATAGCACTATGTTGGTCCCGTACATCTCAGAAGAACTCCTCAAATGTTACGAGATACCAGTTTGGTTAAAACATCCATCCATTCTGAAGAAAGGAGAACGGGGTTCTGTCCAGAACGAAAAAAAGCAACCAAACAGTACCGTACGCCAAAATTCCTCCGCTCTCCTTAGGTGATTTATCGTGGATTAAGCTGTCAAGTGGTGCGGGAAAATTTACCACCGGAACAAAAAACTATTCAGTCGCAGTCTGAATATGCAGACTTTCAAGACCCAAGAAGGAGAAAGTGCTAGGGAAAATCGCTGATAAAAATTGGATTTCTCTAGTAAATGCTTCGAAAAAGGTTTAGTTGGACGTAAAACATGAATTCAGCCAATCCTGTCTTTTTTAAACGAAGAAAACATGCTAGAATTTCTTGAGGTATCTTGAGGTAAACTAACAGAAACCTGGCCTAATTTTTTCGACCATGCCGTCAGTTGGAACCACGTTTTTTCTACCTGAGAAGGAATGTTCCCCAAAAGTAACAGCGAAGAAGCAACGAATGCCGAAACTACAGGCTTACAAGACTGAAACATTTAAAACTCTCACCAATATGAAGGGCATATATTGCCCTGTTTGGACCCAATGCCCTCACACCGACACAGTGGAGCATACGTTCTTAGTCCTCTATGGTAAGCAGTCATCCACAACTACATTCCATATTTGTCTGGTTTACTTTGAAGAAAGAAAATATCGGCTTCGCTTTCCAAAAAATAAATAGATGGATAAACTGTTCTGTTGTAGTTCATCGTGTTAGTTTCAATTCTAGTCGGTTTTTAACGAAATTCTGTCGGATCAGAGAAGGTCCACCATGAGCAGAATGGTCCCCAGGGTATTTCTCTGTTAGATATTTCAACTTTACAATATACCAATCCACAAAAATTTTATGGAATGATTGTAACCTGAAATCGCTCGGGTGAACAGCAGTGGTGTGGAGCATTTAATTCTAGCGTGATCGAGTACAACGTGTATACTTGAGACACGGACTTAATGCACTGAGAGGACGCGCTGTACGCTTCTCATTAGGATACCAGGATGGTATCTACGCAGAATAAGCTGGCACATGGTGGAAGCTTCCCTTCAATGTATCAAACCAAGCAAATCACCGAGCTGAAGAACGCAGAGCAAACATCATAGGAAAACATCGATGTTATCACGGCAGTATCCTGTCTGAAAGAGTATATACAGACACCGTTTTTCAACAGTAAAGGAGGGTACTTGGGACCTTTAGTGTTCACGAACCTCCAAGGCGGATATCGAGATATAGGGAACTTTATATAAAATAGGAAATTGGCAGAAGAGATAATAGAAAACTCAGGCTTTCTTTGCACACCTTCGGTCCTTCGACCAGTTGTTAGCTGAATCACTGAATGTGGGCCACATATCGAGTGTACGGTCCAGGTTTGGGACATCTGGCCAAAATATGAACAGAAGCTGCTGGAATTTGCTAAGTGAGGTGCCGAAAAATTCCTTCCGGAATTATACAACTTGACAATGACCAATCGCTTGACCATGCTAGGTTGCTCAGATATCTGATCAAGAACAATGAAGGTTGCTCGTTTTCTGTGATTGTTCCCCTTGGCTAATACATCACAACACTATATGGTACCAGAAGTCACGTGAAAAAGGTTAAAATCGAGCGTACATATACTTCAGAGAAATAGAAATCATAGCAGAGGAGGTTGAATGAAGGGTAGGTCAATGGGTCACGAAATCAGGTAAGTGACGTCAATGTCAGACAGGCTTGTGGGACCGGATTTTTCGCAGGCCAGTTCAACTTCAGAGGTCACACAAGTTTCTTTTGGATGCAAAGTTGCGGATCCAGCCGTCGGATTTCAACATCCCCTGCCAGCAATAATAGTCTAGATCGTACCAGTCTTGATGGGTTCAGAGGTACCCGGTATATGGTAGTGTCGGGCTTGCTCTCTGTCGATGACATAACTGGTTTCGGCCAAATGTGATGCAATTGCACTTGAGCCTGGTTTCTTCCAACTACCACTCAGAGGCGTGGGATTATGTTCTCGCATTCTGTTCGACCAATGCCTTGTCCTACGACCAACGTAGGATGCTCGGCACGAGCATACAAATCAGTACACACAAAAGCTGGTGGTAGAACGTGACAATCTGTCCTTCAAGCGGAATTTAATAGTGAGGCTGGAGTTGAAGCTCAAATACAGTAGATCGTGCCAACAGAGTTTCTAAGCCTTCTGGTAATTATTTCAGCAACCGAGTCACTTTTGAATGAAAGCCTCATGTAGGTGGGCTTTTTCTCAACAGAATATTGCTTAACGGATTCCATAGTACGAAACGCTCTGCAGGAATATGCGTCCCAAGGACTTTAGTCTTTCTTTTAAACAGTCGGGGGAGCAAGTCTTCATTGCTCTCTCAGTCAGGCATCCGATTAAATTACACTTTTGTTGCAACGATCAGGACCACGACTGGTAGGATCCAGACTACCATCGACCACACAGGGCATCGGAATCCGACTGCTGGATCCACAACTTTGCATCCAAAAGAAGCTTGTACGACCTCTGGCCTGCAAAAAATCCCGTCTGACAGTGACGTCCCTGATTACCTGATTCCGTGACCCACTGACTTACCCCTCATTCCAACCCTTTTCTTTGATTTCTATTTCCCTAAAGTATATGCGCGCCCGATTTCAACCTTTTTCACGTGACGTCCGGTACCATATAGATTTGTGATGTATTAGCCAAGATGAACAATCACTGTTTTTATCAGTTCCAGTGGTATATTCAGCCACTTAGGATATCTAATTCTTACGCACAGGATACTACTCATCAGTAGAACTAGTATGCACCGCAAAACTTATACGTCACGCGCTTAGATCCAGCTTTCAAATCGGTAGCTCAAGTTAACGCGCCTGCTCCTGTCCGCGTCGTAGATACCAACAGTGAAACTGCCTCCTTCCCAAACCACTTCCTCTTCGTCAACCTCTGTGGCCAAATAATGATTAATCCTCACCTTTGCCCGCTATTTCATCCACTTACCTCTGTTTTTCAGCACGCAATTCAACAGTTATACTCTAACGACATCCGGTACGTTCTGTAGAACGAGAAAAGCAGTCTGTTTAAAACTGACAAAATCAATAAAACTAAGCACAACGAATGCCAAGGTGCATTGACGACAGTTTTCTTCCATTCAACAACCTTCCACGGTGAAAACTTGCATTATTCCTTGGAAATTGGTATGCTTGTTTCCTCATGTCAGCTGTCACCCACTATATCTAGGCCGAAAAAGATCTGCAGACATGTTTTAAATCTTGTCTTTTCACGTGCTTCATAAGTAAGTGATTTTGACTAGCCACGGGAGTTTTCTCTGAGGGGGGAGCCCTGTATATAGGCTAGCTTCCTGGCAGCCAGTATTTGGACACCCCCAAAAAGTTTCTATTACATCCGCATTCAAATTTCATCGCCGTGGGTTTTCTAGATCACTTTTCTCGCAGTTACTACAAATAATGTCACTGCGTAGGCACACCAAGTAGAGGTTCTTCTCTTTTTGTACTCTCTTTCCCAAAACGAAGCTTCGCAAGCGCGGTCTGCACCAACCAACTAACTGGCGATGAAAAAAAGCCTATGTCCGTTCACCCTATGTCTTACTAACAGAATTAGGGGCTCCCGAACATACGCACGACTCAGCATGAATCTATTGCATAAGACGAAATCTAAAAGGTGTAAAACCGCGCGATGAGAACTTCAAGACACTCCTAGGAGTTCAATCTTTTCCGGATGATGGTGATCAAATTATGTACATGCTGGATGCATATCTTTGATTAAATACCCATTTTCCAGTCCAAAGTCCTTCAGTAACTTTTCAATTTTTGGCGTCTAAAACAAATGCTAACGTCCGAACTATCATTTCCGAATACTTAGAGGCAACCTATAGAAAACCAATACAAATTGCTTGAACAGCAGCAAACGTTTTCAGCTCTCCTTCTCTCCAAAGGACGCTTGGATTCTCGTTTTGGTTTCCGAGGTGCCGGACCATTGTGTAACACAATTCTAGAGTACTTTTAACTTTTTCCTAACAGAAAACTATAAACAAAGTTACTGAGAACTTTTGACAACCTGCGACGGGATTCGCCATTACCTCTCAAGGTCATCGGTCTGACACACTCCCACAGTTTTTCTTGTTCTACTTGACTCCAAATAGTACGAATCGTGCCACATATTTCTGCCTGCAGAACAATTTGGTCCTAAAAGGCACACAACCGAATTCAAACAGGATCCCACTTTTATGATAATCTTCAACTGAATTTACTGCATAAAGACTGTCTCGTGTTTGAGCCGGTATGATATTCGAAGCATCACAATGTACTTTCTTAGAGGAAACTACCCAAAAGGCCGCTGAAGGCCCACGGATTTTGTCCTTCTCAAGACACACCAGGTAAGCAAAGTGCCCGAAAACCCATATGCTTTATTTATGCTCTACTTTGGATTCAGGCAAAGCATAGGGCAAACAGAAACTTACTCGGCAACTGTATCAGTCTGATGAACCCTAAGAACGGTTAAAGCAGCCGTGGGCTGTCGAAGGGTTTCCAGAAACCTTGTGAGCATTACATTCTCTCAAGTAAACACTACAATATCTTGCTTGCAGTGCCAACCGAAACAGGAAACAGCCTTTGTTCGGTAGATCTAATTGAATACTACCACAAATGTGATATCCATTTCATCTCCGCGCTAACCTTAAAGCAATTTGCGAACGAGGGTATTCTGCTAGCAGTTTATCTCCTTTGCGTTCCAGAATGTGAAATCCCCTCCAGAAGAGAGGGAGCAAAGTTTAAATGTCCTGACATTTAGTCTGTTCATAGCAGAACTGAAAAGGGCTTGCCTTTGGGACAGGGTTGTTCTCCCTGCCTCATTAGCAATATCTGGCTCATTTCTCACTTTTTGGTAACAAGATCGTCAAAAAGTCAAATTTCAGCAGAACCTGTTTGTTCCGTTTTATAGAATAAATTGCCTGGCATGCAGTTTTCGGTAAAATTACCATTATTGGCCACACAGGTCCACTTTCCAGATGCAGATGTCTTCCTCTGAAAACACCAAGCTCCAAGTTGCCCGTTTTTGTTTCTTCGAACTTATATGTTATCGTTTGTCTCTTACCCGAAAGACACTTTTGGCGAGTACTTTTTGTCGCTGAACTTTCTAAAAACTGCAATGTTAATGATCCTTGCGGAGAGAAATCTTGTTTAAAGCCACCCCCAACCGTTCGATGAACATTAGTTTGATCGGATAAGTAGATGCTACAGCGCTTTAAGGAAAAAAACGATCCATGGGCTTTACCTTTGAGCCAGTTTTTTGTCAAATTTACGTCAAGAGGCGTGTAAGGTAATCAGCTGTGCTAGTTTAAGATTATGTCCCCACAGATGAAGATACCGAAATACTCGTTGGACTGTATCTCAGTCACCTTAGTTGGTACTCCGTGTACACCCGGCTTCCGTAAATTTGGGCGATCAAATAGAAAACAAGTTTGATGGAAGCTAGGAAGTGGTTAGCCTCATGGAGGGCGCAACCAAAGAACTTTTAGTAGCCTTACATTTATATGTTACGGATATGTCTCTTTAACCCATATTTAATATGCACTGCCCTCTGTTCTTTTTGCTGTAAAAACTAGAAAGGACGAACCACGTTTCTGCCTGTCCGATTACGCCGCAACCGTTTATCACCAGCGAAAAAACCATGTGACCAATAAATCGCTTGAGCGCTATACGCAGTCAGACCTCACCATTGGTGCTGTCAACCCTGAAGCAAATAGTCTTTCAAAACTCCTATACCAGAAGGTTCAGTCGAGTGGATTGAGTGATACACAGTTACAGGCTACGACAAACGAAATTCCAGTTCTTTTTGGAAAAGTGAGCCAAATAGGCAGTCGACATCAAAAAGAGCTACATCGGCCTTGAAAAAGTTCATTCGGTTTAGCTACTTTGGGCATTTTCTTCTCTCAACACTTTGGTATTCATACTACACAATGATTTATCGTTCCGTTTCCTAATGGATCAATACAATAATTAATGTTTCCATTAGTGTATGGCTTTGCCAAGAAACCTGTTCCTTTTTAAAAAGCCACTGCGATCGATACACTTTTGTGCATGATAAACTATCAGTTGTTCACACGGAACTGCTTATCATTATTCTATGCGTGGATAAAAGCGTTTGAAATCGCCCGAACCACCCGGGTTTCAAAGCGGGCAAAACTTTGCATTACGCTAGAAACTTCAGCCACATAAGTTCCTGGAATCAAAACTGCTGGAGCTGAAAGAGGATCATAACACAACGGAGGACGAAACACGTGAGCGTGCTTTTCAAGAAGGACAAACGGACAGCTTTTTTCTGATATTCGGAACCACAGGCGACTAAACTCTGAACTTTGGTTGGCACGTGTCCAAGACTAGTTCAAAATGAGTGCCGAGGATTCTGTTTTAAAAAGTTAGGTGGATTATTTCATGCTTGAAAAGTTCCCTTTCTCATGAAGAATCATCAACCATCCATCAAGTCTGGCCTCTGAATCTATCGATTCAGAGGCTTGAAAAAAGTAGCCTGACTGATCGATAGATTGCTACTGGCTTGAAAGAACTTACCAGCTTGTTCACTGCCAAGATAATCTGCTTGGAGCACCTCAGCTCCCTCTGAACGTAGCGACATTAGCTGAGTTCGTTAACTCAAGAAATCTTCTAATATCCTGACCAAAAATTTTTCTCTGGAGGAAGTAGCTTCACGCTGTGATATGCAACTAGCCCTGAAAATGCGATCGTCTCTGAAAAAATATCTTCATTTCAGACGTACAGTGGATCCACTTATTTAAAGCAGGTATACCCTTCACCAGTTTTCGTTTTACATCGTATATGTATCGTTCCAGTCCTGAGTTGATCAGCATTATGAGGTACACGGTCTTTAAACTAACTTTTCCTGTAATATTTCCATCATACTCATTTCCAACGGGACTCGAACCTAGGTCGTGGGATGAATAATTCGTGAATCGTGTAGGCTGAAAGAATCGTAGGCGTTGATATGACTCCGGCGATTACTCGCACTTCTTCAGGAACGAGGTCATCTTCATTATCAGCTGTAAGAACCATGTATTTGTTGTACAGTGGTTATAGCTGCCACAGTTTCCTTCGCCGATGATTCGGGAAGGGGTAAGTAGGGGTAGGTGGCTGTGAGTTGGGAGCGGGATTTGATATAATTGATGCGTAAATACAGGGTTATCATCGCACTTTTGACTGGAGAGGTTGCGGAGGAAGCTATGCATTGGGGGCAGTAGCTTGGATGCACGATCGCCACTGGGAGAGCGACTGGGCGATGTCTGACAATGTCTCTAACCACTAACCTGTCATGTCTCAGGGTCACCATCCAGGGAGACGGCAGTGACCAGAGTAGTTGAGTTTGCTGTTAATGGCTTCTATACTTCGCTGCCCAGTCATTGTTAGACCTCCCCTGGCTCGTCTTCACCACTTTCGTGGTTGTGCAAATAGAACCCTTCGAGGAACTCAGTAGACTGGCATACGCAGCACGTGACCAGGCCAGCACAGACTATGGAGAGTGATCAGTTCATTCATCGTAGATAAGTCACTTCCTTCGAAAACCATACGAGGCATTTCAGAATTAATGATCCAATGCTCCCAACAGACTCACATAATGCTCCGAAGACATCGATGATCACACACTGCAGTGCTTTAACGTTCTCAGAGATAAATGGCCGTATAGTAATATGCAGTTCACCGTAGCATTGTAAACTCGGACCTTGACGGATAAGCTGATGTTACGCCTACGCCACAGGTGCCTTCTCACGTTTTAGTACGGATGAGATATTGATATTTACATTGCATTCGTCTGTATGCATTATCTGCAAAAGCTCTGTTGCAGGAGGCCGGATAAACTGTGCATCGAAGTGTTCGGTCCATCGTTCCAGTTGACGATTTTTTAAGTGAATTGATGAGTCGCCTTTTCCACTGACGTTTGGTTTCCCTGGGCCATTTGATCGTATCAGCTGACATGGGACAAGGCTATTTCTGGCAGCGAAGCCTTCTCCGTCTACTGGGCTTTCAATGTCCAGCAAATCTCTGTCTTTCCTTAGGTACTGGGCTTTCAATGTCCAGCAAATCTCTCTGTCTTTCCTTTTCGATATTTGGCGCCGTCGAATTCGTTGCTTGCTGGTATGGATTTCCTGGCATCAGTCATGGATAGCGATCTCGACTTCATTCAGTGATATTTCTGGTCGAATCGGAGAGGTCAGACAGACAACACTGAACGCTGCTAGCATAGCTCCTTTCACATTTTGCCACGCCTCATCCACGTGCTCACTACCAGTACAGTCTTGGTTTACTGTTGAGAGTCGTCGAGCTGGCTCAAATGGATACTGTTGA
The DNA here is from genome assembly GCF_000715545.1 of Opisthorchis viverrini. Classification (NCBI taxonomy): domain Eukaryota; kingdom Metazoa; phylum Platyhelminthes; class Trematoda; order Opisthorchiida; family Opisthorchiidae; genus Opisthorchis; species Opisthorchis viverrini. The sequence continues at coordinate 32,387 of NW_008752204.1, read as the reverse complement.
GCTATGGTAGTTCTTGGAAGATGGTGGATTGGGATGCTTCCTGCTAACATATGAGTGCCTGAAGGGAAACGAACTGTCAGGTATGCACGCACCATGACGTGCTCAGAATGTATTTGTGTGTCCCAGAAGGAACGATAGTCTTGAACTGTGGCTGTCCACTGGCGGCTGATGGCCGCGTGATCCAACTGGGTCCACAGCCGATTTACAGTTGGTGGCCGCCAGGTTACGAAATGATGATGTTTATGTTGAATGTTCTTACTGGCTAGAAATAGTTAACGATCAGCAAACAACTGGAGAAGTCGATCTCCGTCGTCTGTGCGGTGAGCATAGACTCCAAATCGACCGCCCAAATGTGATTCCAAAGAGCTCAGAAGACCAACTTTGGCCAGCAAGCACCACAATGTCAGTGCTTCTTGCTTGACAAATGATAACTCGATAGAATGTATCCTTCCGAGCATCAGAACCGTAGTCCTATCAGGGCATAAGCTGGCATTACAACCAGATACTGCTTTTTATGTCGAGAGATATTGAGCTTGATTGAGCTGGGTAACCGGGCGGCGCAAAGACGACTATTCACAGGGATTCATTCCACCAAACCGTGTTCAGCTCTATGATTGAGTGCAACTCCCACACCATATATTCCACGAGTCATCGATCCTGAATCACCGGACTCAAGAAGAGAGAAATGTGAAAGATTTGAGTTAGCCGTCAGTGTTTTGGACTGTTTAACCAACCGGTAACGTTTGCTTGCGTGGTGGGAAGGGGTTGGGGAGGAACATCGGTGTACACAATACTGTGTGAGGAAATGGTATTTCCCTGCCCAGGCCTAGGAAGGGAGTTTAGCCGAGTTATCCCACCTTGAGGCTTTTACTCAGTAGTCTCACCCACAATACTGTGGGAGAAGGTAGGGTTTTGTTAATGGACCCTCCCCGTAGCCTCTGACCCAAACGTCTGACGCTCGAGACAGCGGACAGTAGAGTTTTCTTTGGGGACCCAGCCCGGAGCCGAGTGTGACCTGCACGGCTTCAGGGGTTTGGCCTGACGATGCAGGGAGTGAGGCCTTTCGGGGGTGTGGGGTGCGCCCAAAAAGGGCGAAACCGGTCGTGGTCTACGGACGGATTTTCAGCAACCTTATGAGTAGTGCATTACAAAGATATACTATGTTCGGAATATTCATCGTCTTAAAATGGTCTCTCCGTGATGGAATGGATCATCTTATTTGGAGCTGAACTGATTTATTCAAGCTACCTTGCTTCCACTGAGTCACTGGTGGATGTTGACTGCCTCAGTCTTCATCCGGGAAAAAATAACATGAAATCTGTAGATTCGTAAGCTGAAACGCTTGAAGATGAGTGAATTCCATCGGGATTAAGTTTGATAGTAGTGTGACTATCAGTTGGGTTTTCATCGGGTAGGTAAGGCCAATTAATGCTGAAAAACCGAGACACTATCTATAACTATCTCATCCTTATTGGAAATCATCGGCAGTGCGAAACTCGGAGAGTTTCAAACCAGTTAATATTTTGAACACTATTGTACACGGCTGAGCTGCTACCTGCCAAGTATGACACCCGAATGGTCACTTCAAGCAGATGCTTTGCCAAAAGAATGGGACGGTCAATCAACTGGAAAGTGTTTTGGACCAACCGAGTAGTCATCGTTTCAGAGAAGTTTTGCAAACAATCGGCAGATTTATTGCTAGGGAGTTGGTCACACAGTTAGAAAATCGCATGCCAGAATCGGCGAGTATAAGCGATGCATTAACAGACCACCGAGAAACGTATATGAACTTCGGGCGAGAGTAGAGCGATGGTAGAGCATTCACTGGACACTGGACACAAGATAGATTTGGAAAACGTGGACATTTTTTGACGGGAGCTAAGATTCACACTGCAGCGACTGGTGGCCGAGGAGCTGGAAACTGCCAAGCATCCAGCGTGAATAGAAGAAAGGGCGAAGAACTGGCAAGCGTGTGGAGAGCCAAGGTGACACAAGGCGGTGCGCAGTTAAAAGAAAGATGGTCAAACGTACAGAATCCAAGCAGAGTAAGGTCCACTTTACCAAACCCCACCCGTCAAACCCACTCCACTTGTCCTGGCATCCCTCCATGCACCCAGGCCAAAAAAATCTGTGAACGACCTCCAAAAAGAACATAACATTAAGGAACATTCCTGGGCAGGAAATGCAAGGCCGAAAAGTCCAGATTCAACAAGAAGACTATCGTAGGTGTTATTCATCAACAATAACCGACAAAGAGAAAATGCAGACCGACGCCCAGCAGTGATAAAGTCGGCTAGTCATAAGAAATCTCACAGGTGGGTTCCAAGACTTTCTCAAAACCCGACCAACCTCGTAACTCTCACTTGATCTGACGAAGCTTTTAGTGTTTCTCAGTAATAAACCTGTCTATTAGCGAATATGTACTCATTTGCAAACTAATTTGGTTTTTTTCGAGAGACTCAGCTAGAACCCAGCTGAATCTCTCGTTTGTCATGTTCCCAGGCAAGTAAATGTGCTGCACCAGGACGCCTCATGTTTCAGTCGCTACGATATTCGAGATATCGCGATACATGTATATCTTTGTAATGTACTACTCTTAAGGTTGCTGACGGATTTTCATAAACCTTTCCATTGTTTACAAAACCTCTCTTAAAGAGTGAGACGAGCAGTTTTCCGGAATGTGTTGCTCGTAAAGCAGCTGGAAACTTTTCGACAACTCACGGCCGCATACGCGAATTTTTGAGCCTCATTAGGTACGTGCAGGCTCAGAATCAGTTTCTCTCAACCGTACATTCTACTTGAATACCAAACTGTACGCAGCTGGCTGAATGCACTCTTGTAAACTAAGCAGACGTTAACCGAGGAGCCCAAATGGATCCAAGCTGAATCTCTTGTTTATATTCTCCAACTGACGTGGCCTCGGAGACTATACCCATCTGGCGTGACTCAAGAATAGCGAAACCAGTAGTGGATTGTCGGAGCGTTTTTCACAAACTTATGAGTAGCTCGTTCCCTAAATAAACATAATTTGGCAAATAAGACATGAGGCGACCTTTAAGGGGCATACTCAGTTGAGGTCTACCATAAACCACAAGTGTAACTTGAGTCTGTCGTCAAGATCAATCTAATTTACGAACGAGTGGATTTTGACAGAGATACTCACTCGTTTTCCTGATGTTTACAAGTAGAGTGACTGCTCTTACGAGCGAAAAAGCTCCTTGTGTTGCCTGTGGCAAGTAGAGTACGGCCGCCATCTCAAAATAGTTCAAAACTGTGGATAATGAAACTGTAGCCTCCTTGACTCTAGTTACATACTGCTGTGTTCAAAATGCACTTAACTATAAACTACAATTAACCTTTTTTTAAGTCGCGTATAAGTCACCTCCGAAAAGGATGCATACTTGCTAACTCCGTCTTACTATACTTCATTTGGTGGGAGTTGATTACAAATACAGGTATTTAAAAAAAATGAATAATGAATACATTTGTCGAATTCGTGTATTCCAATTTTCCGTAACTCGTATCGATCAGATGAATTTCCCGTTTTCACCCTTCTCCTTTTCAACGTATGTTGAATTGGCGTCACACCGGCAGAATCCACAGGTAGGACAAATCAATAAGTGAGGGTACTTTTAGCTGGCTGTGAGGTGCAGGCGACGTAGTTTTGGAGACAACGGCAACTGGAGACAGTTCTCTGAACCATCTGGTGCTCCACGTGAATAAAGTCACGTAAGTGAACTAAAAAAAAACTCCGGCCTCGTGGACCAGTAGGATCGAACAGGATACTAACCCGACTGATTCTCTCGTTTGTGACGTTCTTAAGCAACCGAATGTGCTGCACCAGGCCACCTCATGTTTCCGTTCTCACGATACAGTGTATAGACGTTATACTCCAAGCATAAGGTTTCTGAAAACCTCTCAACAGCCTTTAGCCGGTTTCGCCCTTCTTGGGACTCATCAGGTGGGTGCAGTCCCAGAGTTTCCGTCAATTGCATGTTCCACTTGTGTCTAGATCGTAAGAAATTCGACAAATGTACTCATTTGCATACCAGTTTGCTTTTAACGGGAGACTCACCTAGAACGCAGCCTAGTCTCTCGTTTATAATGTAGCGTCATATCTCGGATACACCACCAAGTGAAACATGAGGTGGCCGGTTGCAGCATATTCAGTCGCTTGAAAATATCGTAACAGAGAGATTCAGCTGGTGGGTCTCCCGTCCAAACCAAATTGGAATGCGGATGAGCGTAAATCGCTAATTTCGTGCGATTCGGGTCCAAGTGAAACATAAGTGTGACAGAAACTCGGAGACTGAGCCTACTTGATGAGCCCCAAGAAGGACGAAACTGGTCGTGGGCTGTCGAAGAGGTTTAAGTAAAACTTATAGGTAGTGTACCACAAGGATACAAACCCACTGGTATTGATTTTACTGAGAGGTGACCCAGAGACTGGCTTGGCTTGTTTAGTGACTGATCGATGGTTTATCTATCGACGCTGTTCGCCATAAATGCATACAGATCGTTCCATAGTGACATGCAAACTTAGGTTGTGAGGATGTTCGGACAGTGAGCAGGTAAACTGAAGATGTACTGCCATTTTGTTTCGTCACCCAGTTTGTATTTTCGAATTTTAATCGTTCACAAAAGCACTGAAATGAGTTACTGTGACCTCTCTGGTTATGCCACTTGGGTGCAGCCTTTGCCTTTTTGGTCGAGAGAGACGAGTGTTGGGCAAACTGAAGTGACAGCTACCGTCCTTGAATAGATCTGTTCACGTTATCTTCCACTGTCACTGCCACTGTGTGCGCACATCAAAATTCAGCTAGACCGAACTTGTCAGAAGACTCAACTATATAACGTTCGGAAGATACCAAGCATCCAGTTCATAGTGTTGCGAGTACGGCACTCGCAAACGGTGCATATATATGTCAGTGAACAATATCAACTCGCCACAGCTTGAGTCGAGACGATCGATTTAGTGATGATGATGATGATTATGATGATGATGATGATATGATGATGATGATGATGATGATGATGATGATGATGATGATGATGATGATGATGATGATGATGATGATGATGATGATAAAACCTGTCACTTTCTTCTCGGAAACATATTCGCCCAACTGGTAAGCTGCAATCTAAAAAAACTTGCATCTAATTTGAATGTGGTCACATGTGACGTACTTGCTTCGCCTCAGATCGAAATGATGCAAAAACCACCAAGTTAGAGCCAATCACTCAAAAGTGATCGGTAGGAGGGCCAATCAGAAACAATCTCTAGTTTAGGGTGGATGCCGTAGAGTATCTTCAAACCAATACATGCTTTTGAATAAAAATGAAACCTCGCACAATTAAGTATTTCCCTACCGCATCATCTTTAAACAGAGACGCATTCATAGTGACTGCCTTTCTTTGGTCGCATGAAACCTTGTTAGTTTGCAACTGCTCAAAAGCATTTGTGATCAGATCATCATCAACACTGTCCATCTTCTCAAAATGAAGTTCGAGCGGCAACGATTGACAAAAATCTATCGTAGTTCATAGACAAACACCGAGTTACAAAGCACTCCGTCACAAAGCACTATAGGGTGATACGGTCTAATACTTGCGCTGATTCAGGCAAGAAACAACTTGAGTGGTAGTCGGTTTTTCAAGAGTTCCCAATAACCTTATAGGTATCGTGCCATACCAAGAAAAAATACTTAAATACCTTTTCTATAGAGGAGAATGTCGGTAGCTCAGGTAGCGTAGATGCTCGTTGTCTTGCTCGCTGAGGACCGAATAATGGATTCACAAACGAAGAAACAAGGAACTCCTCGGAGTCAAATCAATAAAGGTCACAAGCCGGAACCCGGAGGGACAAAGGTCACCCCAACATCCACCAGACTACGATGGCGGGAGATGCCAAGTTCAAAGGTCACTTGGGCATCGGCGAATGAGGACACGGGATAAAAGAACAACCAATCGAACCGCCCGACCGAATAAGGTCATCCCCGGCTACCAGCACGTATATCAACAAACACGTAACACTACTGAACGCACAACCACTAACCCACCGCTACGCACAACTACGCACTGATGATGCCACCTCGATTGGTGATGAAACATTTGTAATCAAACTGCCCAGCTCAGCGAACAAGACAACGACCACTTTAATACCTTTAAAATCGATCGTCAGGACAGTTACTGTGTCGTCGTTCGATGAGTCGGGCACTCCAATCACATCGCTCAAGTGTGGAAACGTTCGCCTGTTCAGACGTGATGATTCAGATGCGTTCAACGTGCGTTGGTGGAGTAGTGGTTACACGCTCGCCTCGCATGCCAGATGTCCGGGGTTCAAATCCCGGCACGGCCATTGGATATGCACTGCTGATGAGCTCTAATAAGAACGAAACTCGAGTCCAGTGCTTCCCTTTGATGTGGACTCACCGGAATAACTACGCCAGAACAGGAACACGGCCGTTCACGCGAGAGTGGTGTGGCTATGAACAAAATACCTACCCCGCAAAAACCAAAAAATTGCAACCTCTAAAATGGAAGCAAATGAATTATGTGATGGACTTCCTGCAGCACATTCAACTGCAATTGAGCACAAACGAGAGAATCGACTGCGGTTCACATGAGTCATGCCTTGACACCAACATGAATATGCAGTAAAGTGCCAGAGTGGCTGGTGGTTTCGGTCTTGATTCTACTTCTGTCAGAAGGCTGCTCGGACATTTCCCACAAGCTCGAAGCCGAAATCGGTCAATAAGGCCGAGTTTTGTCGTTTTCACAAAGATGAGCATGCCGTGAGTAGTGTAAAGTGCTGAAAGGAATAAAATCACCCACAAAGTGACAAACAATGATATCACATAGAGGCAGTATTACCTGGTTTCATCCATTAGCGCCAATGACATATGTTGTGTACGACTCATCGATGCACCACTTCTCTGTATTTAAGTAACACCCCGAAGAACGATGGATTGCGGAAACTGTCTTTTTATATTTTTGTAATGCACTGCTCATAAGGTTGCTGAAAACTCCTCGACAGCCCACGACCGGTTTCGCCCTCTTTGGGCGCCCCCCCCCCCACGAGTTTCCGTCAACCTGATGTTCTATTAGAAACCAAATTGCTCGAACTTAGCGAAATACACTCATTTGCGAACTAATTTGGTTTTTCCAGAGACTCACCTGGAACCAAGCTGAATCTCTCGGTTGTACTGTTTTTGTGTGAAACCCTACTCAAATAATCGTCCGAAGAAAATAACACTTCGAATAAACCTTTTTCTTTCGCTATCACCAATCCGTGCTCTGAAAATCCCCAGTAGTCCGTAACCTTGGCCTCACTAAACAAAAGCAACCGGATTCCACTCATCCCAAACACGTGAAGACGACAAACGACAGTCAGTGTGTTTTCGAACGCACTGTGTTATTTACTCAGCGTGTAAAATAACAGTTGGGCGTACTTAGTGATTGTTTTGTTTGGAACTATTTGTCGAAAATATCTGGGTAGTGTGTCGCCGCAAAGCACTACAGAACACCCAAAATATTGGGAATGCTTAGGGTTTTGTCGTGGCGCACATCTCAAAGCATATAACACATCAAGGAGTCGGTGATGCTCATTGCACATAGTAAAACTAGAGGAGCAGACCAAACGGCAGTTTTCGAAACAGTTTGCCAGCTCGTTTGGCGGTTTTGTCGTTTGTTTTCAAATTCAGTTTAAGAATGGATAAAAACAGGATCTTAATACCTGCGAAGTTCCGTTTTGTATCATATTAGGCAACATTTACCAGTAAAATGTTGCGGGTGGACCTCCTAGTGGGTGTAAAGGAACCAGTTTTTCTAACATTAAATTCGACTTGTAAAAGTAAGGTAGTCAATTCATCAGCTCATTACGAACCGCTGTACGAAATTATGATGATTGTGCTCACTGTTACCAATGTCTAATTTTCTATCTGAAGCATGTTTCACTTCTTGCTGTGATTGTTGTTTAAGGAAGAAGGAAGGAAGAGGGAATTTTTTAATTATAAAGTCAACACACAGCGTAGTGGAATAGGTTGTCGTAATCAGACGTTTCGGTTGCGGTGTGCGACCTTTCTCACGGATTTCTACAGTCAATTGACTGTCACTTGAACGTCTCCCCAAACAAGGACTAGGTTGTCATCTCAATGCGCCCTTTTTTTGAGCTTTCTGACGTTTGTACCATAGATGAGCTTTCCAAAACGAAGGTTGGGTGCTTTAAAACGTAGTTCTAACCATATCAATTGAGGCTTTTCTCTGCACTTAAATCCAATCTCTTTACGGAAGTCAAGCAGCATTGTGCAGCTGTCTTAGCCGTCTTAGAAATCATCACTGGTGCTCATCTCACAAAATTACCGGAAAATCAAATTCCACGATCTCCGCCACTCAGAATTTGGCTACGAGGAGCTGATCAACAGTGTGACTAGTTCTTACAGAGGACATATCGCTCTCAACCGTCTTTCAACCACATCACGTAATCAAGTATTAACTGACTTCTGAGGTGGGGACCAATCGGACTGAATTTTCACTGTGAAATTATTCTTATCCTAAGCTACTGGTAGGTTGTCGGTGATTTGAGTAGATTTGGTCTTCCTCAACAGAGGTTCCGTCCGATCTATGCCAATCTATGCTGAAAAGCCAAAAAGCACTGTTCCATGCTTATTGAGAATCATCAACAAGGTAGTAGTATGAACTCTTAGCCCGTCTCAAGACAGCGGCCGATCGACAGTGCGATTAACTCGCACTTATAGCAACAACGAATGTGTGTGACTCCGCTTGTTGAGTGCTTTCGAAGCTGGATTCACCAACTTCTTGACATATTCATGATCCCTTTTTCTGGTTTAGTTTTACCCAAACCCCGTTCGTTACTTAGGGGTTTTTCAGGCGAATTTAATCTACCGTTGGAGATTCCGGGTGTGTTTCAGCATTGAATATGAGGCTGCTCATCCCCTACCCATCGGTCGGTGGGCGTCCACCAATCGTCAAATGTTGATCACTTTCAAAGAGTGGGTTGCTAAGGCATGTTTCGTGTTTTACGTGAGATCACGGGATTAGATTACTGTTATATCTACTGATTCACCGACCTGTGGTATCTGCTGCTAACCCGCTCCAGTGCCTAGTGCCGGAGAAAAAAGACTCACAGAAGGGAACACAACTGCTATGGTCCGAACAAGCGAATGCGAGAGCGTGAGTGCGTCCGAGTGCGAAAGCAAAAGTTACCACGGCCCCACGCTATTCAAAGGAGACTTTCTGACATTGATCCAGGCTGTCTGATAGGCGTTAGTGAACACCCGTCAACATCGATCGCGCTTCTATGAATTGTCTGAACACTGGTCACATTCGGTCGTGCTTCTGTGGCGTGCAAGAACACTCATCAGGTTTTGCTGAATTGATTGAATGATTGACTGGCCTGGATGCTTGCCAGCTTCCCTGTTGAGATCTTGGTGGAGCAGTAGTTTCCGGGCGTTCTGAGGTTACTGTCAGGAATCTGACCTTCCTGATAGTTACAAATCCACTGTAGATTGTATGTCGTCAACATGTTCGTTTTCTTGTTGAGGTCTCCGCTAGCGTAAAGCACAAATACACTGAATTACAACCAAGTGAGATGTCTAAGAATTTCGGAATATCGTCGCATTTTACTTACCTGTGCAAGGTAATCTCCAAATAGCCTATGTACTGCAGACTATGCGAAATAAATTAATACAGGGACTCGTGTAACCTTGAAAATCAACCTAGAGTGTTGTTCGAGTTAGAGATTCCATGTCTACCTGATTAGCCGGTAACAGTGCGAGAGTGATAGCACGTTGTCAATTGATAATGAACCGTGGTCCCACATTATTTAGCTAAATAGCTCCCGGGGTCTATGTCGCTGTACATCTTAGCTACTGTTCTGGCTTCGGTCCAGTACACTAAACCAACCAGCGAAGCTACTGGACAAGATTCCGTTCCGGCCGGGTTGTCAGCTCAGTACACCTGTCGCCCAATTTTCTCCCACTTTCTATCATTAATTGCCCGCCTGCATCGTCGTACCACCCAAATTCATTCCAGATGCGTGATTCTTAAGATCCGCACCGCCATCACCACTGTCCTTCTATTCAAATTCAAATTTCACTTTCTAATACCACCTTTTTCCATGCACACATGTCCACAATGGTTGTACCTAGACAGACAATACGTAGGATAAAATGGAGAAACCTAATCAGTTTGATTTCAAATTTGACCGTCTTTCTGATCAAACAAGCATTTCTGACAGCGGAAAAAAGGTAAATAGAAACATTCATTGGAACAAATGTAGTACTCGACTAAGATGAATCTTTTTTCGGTACAAGTTAGTGTGGAAAAAGGATGAAAGTACTTCGAATGGGAAGAACTCCTCAAAGGTCGGTCCAGAAATGAGGCCATGACTGGGTATTTCAGTAAATGTTCTAAAAGAAAATTATCCTCAACATTCACATTATTACTGAAATTCTGACCTGTCCAACCCAACTGCTAAAATTTTTTTTAAATGTTTAACTCTGTTTTGTCCCCCCTCCGTCGCTCTGAATACGCTTCATCGCTGCAATTAAGCGCCCCAATTTCAATACAAACAGATTCATTATGAATAGAACGTTTCTAAATTGGCAACCTGAAATTTTCCCGACTGATGTCCGTCAATCCCTGAGTTGAGAGAGCAACGTGGACGTTTTGTCAAACCTCGATCTGGTCCGACGAAATCCTCGATCTGCGGCAAATCACCACCTAATCTAGTAGCACAAGTCTCCGATAATCCCACGGCATGCATCCAATCAACTGGGGCTACTTGGCACGTGAATTAGCAATTTCCTGTTCGGAAGGCCAACATGCCTCAAGCCAAAACAAAGGTGTTTTATGCTAATTTCATGCTCACACTCACCCACGCAATTACAGAACTGTGTGGAATGTGGAAAATTTAGCCCATTCACCTCCGTCTGTGGTTATGAATGTTTGTTCGGTTGATGGTTCCACTGATTGAAACCAATTTCGTCGATTGCTCTGCTTTTGAGGAAGAAACTTATCCAGAGATGAACGTTTCTAACCAGCTGCAATACACGCAGTAGAACGAAGTGGTTTTTTCACTTTTTGTCTCGTAGCATTATGTTGATTAGGTTTAAAGTTCGCTTATAATGACCTGGAAATCGATACTGCATCTATACGTGTTTTGGACAGAAGTGAACTGGTGAGAATTTCAAAGCGACATATCACAGGCCTAGTACGAGCACACTGGTTTGTGATCATAGTAGGCAATTATATCCGTAGAAGCCCGGAGCAGTTGCCGGATTTGTAGTGACATAGTCAGTAGTAAGTCAACTGCAAGACACAGTGTGCTCTATTCACGGTGGGTCTGGACAAATGGTTCATCAAAAATTCTGAACTGGCCAGTGAAACAGATTGAATCGTGCTAATGGTAAGAATATCTCTGTCTTCATCTATCCATCCGGCTGCCGTACAACTCGAAGAAAACAGGAAGGCTGAGGCACCGCCATAGCTTTTACATCTAGGGAAGAGAAATTGAAAGCCCAGGGTTAGGTTTAAATCCGAGACTTCTCACTCAGACCTTTAAGGCTATCTCGAGCTTGCACCATATTTGTGCTGTTTAACATCGTCGGACCAAAATGCTGATTCCGTAGAATTCTAGGACCCATAAACCGGCCTTAACAAGTTCGTTCTTACTGTGTAATAACGGATTTATTCATGCGGAAGCTGTTTTTCGAGACAATCTAGCCAGGTAAGGAACGTTGTATCGATCCACCTGTGTCTCTAAATTTGACGATCGTTAGAAGATCAAGAAAGACTGATAACTGTCATCCTAAACAAACAAAATTATGCAAGTATTAGGTTTATGATAGCCGTTTAAAACAACAAAAAGAAGGAGTGGCGTTGCCCTTCCCACCGCGACTGTAGCAGTGACGGATTCGAGCCTGAAAGGTAAAAGTTTGATTCAGTTCAGCAACATCTGCCTGCACCTTTTGCTTACTTCACAAGTGTACAAACCGCTATATACTGAGTGATACCTGTCTGAATATGTTCGAGAAAACTGTGTCACTCTCCTTTATATGTGCCCAAGTTGTAATCTCCAGATCACCGTCAACAGCAACATACCGGTAATACGTAATTGTGTTTACCAACCAATTGTCAGCATGACCAAGAACAGGAGGAACAGATTTAGTTAAAGAAGAGAACATAAGGTTGACGGAAACTCGGGTCTTGCGTCTACCTGATGAACCTCAAGAAGGGCGAAACCGGTCGTGGGCTGTCGAAGACTTTTCAGCAAACTTGTGAGTAGTTTGGAATATCGTGCCAACTGAAACATGAGGCGGCCTGTGTGCAGCACATTCAGTCGTAGAATATCATAAACGAGAGATTCAGTTGAATCTCTCTTGAAAACCAAATTGATTTGCAAATTAGTGTACTTCTCGAAAACAGTCCAATTTGGGTTTAAGTAGAACATAAGTTTGACGGAAACTCGGGGACTGCGCCTATCTGATGAGCCCCAAGAAGATCGAAACCGGTCATGGGCTGTTAAAGAGTTTTCAGCAACCTTGTGAGTAGTTTGCTTTATGAAAACAGGCGCTAGTTCCAAGCGTTCAGAAATAATTTAAACTGACCGTTTTTACCTTCATTAGTGAGTTAATTCAGACCTAGTCACCACCAGAATAACTACAGTAAGGATTCGTTCAGTGTGCGAAAATGCCTCTCCGAATGCCATTTGTGTCGTCTCTGGTTACAAGATTAATGACATTTGAAGTGAAACACTACTTTGACGTGAATGGAGTCACGATTTTTTCACATCCATAGTATTAGGTTTACTAGCTCTTAGTGGTGGTTAACTTCAAGTTGAACAACATTTGCGTAAGTCAGCTCAACCAGGTGATATCAAAAAGGTCACCACGTCAGTCTTCAGCACATACAATCGCCCCGAGAAATTTTGCGTATTTCTGTACTGATCGCGATACATAAACCCACAGGATTCATTTTTTTTTTTACAATATTTTACATGAATTGATCGATCAGTGTGTTGACAAGTTTCATGCACTCACTAGGAGTTACCAGTAGATGTAAATGAATAGTGCCGAAGACGTTTTGTCATTGTCTTTGGTTCACAGCAAAAGCCACACTTCTTTGGCTCCTTATCCAGTTGGAATTCCTGTTGAAATGCTCTATAAAACGGAGGTCTCTAGGATGGTGGAACGGATTTTTAGCACGGTTGACATGATGCACTGTGCTCTATCGTCTTCATTTTAAACCGTGAGGTGTCGTCCACTCTAAAGCTCACCTGAGCCATACTCTACCTTGGAGTTCGGATGCCTCCCTGAAAAGGAATGTACGATCCCCGTTTAGCATGAGTGGGATTCACTGGTGAGTCTGATTGCCTCTAGATAACCAAAAGGGTTACTCGATCACTTATTGCCAGCTGTTGGCAGTGCCGCTTCAACAAGATTGCTTGCGATGGACGTTCCGGAGAAAGGTATAACAATAGACCTGTCTGTGGACAGTACTGACTCCCAAAACAATATCGCCGAGTGAGTGCAGTTTTAAGAATACGACGCATTGCAAGCCAGAATTTAAACTTATTTTTCTTCATACTGGAAAAGAGTCTAGTCGTCACTTCGAACCGATTTCTCCTTACTGAATTCCATCTCAAAGATAACACAATGGTGCTGGACCACTCAACTGGTCGGACAGTCACAAAAGGAAAGCCAGAAGATGTGAGGCTTGCCTTCGTAACCACCACAGGGCGATCAGGACATTTCTCTCTAACTAGGAAGTGACTCAAACTGCTTTGATTGGGTACACACTGAAATTCTACGTGCGCGCTGTTCACGACTTAGTCCATATCAGTGTGCACACCCATATGAGGAGTGCATTATATAATGAAGCTGAGTAGAGTAATACAGTTCTAGTGTTTTGGACTTGCAACTCTGAGAGCTTGTCCAAGTACCACAAATGCAGGTTAACATTGCCTTTCCCTTTGGTGTGCTCTGTTTACCCATATAGACTGTATTAACCGAATAACAGAACATCATATGCACTGATGTGCTGACCAGTCAGAAAATACTTGGGAACTGCTTTGATTGCCTGTGTATTGGTGCACGTTCGCACAGTTTTGTACTTAGTGAGGAGCCCTAACTGGTTGTGTTTACAGGACAGGGCTGAAATGTAAGGTTCCGCTTTACGTTAACTTTTGTTGGCAAGATAGCGTGTGAGGATCCTTGCCACTTATAGTCACAAAGTCGATGATGTAATCTAATTTAACCCATGTTAAAACACCTCCAATGAGATTTCAACGGAATTCAGCCAAATCCCTCTAAAAATCAGGCTCACTTTAAAGTCAGGAAGCTATTTTCGAGACGTTGAAATCAGCAGAATAAACAATGACACAGAGAAACGCATGGAAAACAGATCTGGAATGAAAGCATGTTCATTATGAGAGTCCAGTCAGATCCATCGAACGTTACGTGTACTCGACTGTTGGTTGTTATCCTGGCGACATTCATCTGTTTGCGCAACGGAAGGGACATCTACCATCTTCAGATGGCCTACTAAAAACGCATACGAAAGTTGGTGAGAAATGAGACCTTTTGGGAAAATGGAGGTTATCAAGATACAGCAGTGATTCCAGCACCTGAGAATAAAAATGACAAATATTTGAAAATAGTTCATGTTAGCGAAAGCCAAGGATAGCTGGACTAAGTGCTTGAGTATTCTGAATAAAAGTCCTGTTTTATAGGATGAGGTATCATTTTTGAGGGGAAAACGATGGTATGTAAAGAATTCTTTACGGAGTGAAAGGCGGATATAACGTAGTCCAGAACCGAAAAATAGATCCCTTCATCTGTATTCCCATCTTGTCAATAAGGTAGAATTAGAAATGAATCCAATAACTGTTCTTGGGCCCCTGTATACACTTCTACAAAATCCCTGAAGAACATTACATAAGTTGGGGGAGGGGTCAAAAAGATACGACATTGATGACGAAGAACAGACTGAGGCTTACTCAGATCATTAACACACTCGGATTCAGATGTAAAGTGAACAACTGCGATTTCCAGCTCGCTCTAATTCGGTGAGTTTTGTAAAAGAAAGTCTTTCAGCCATGATAACTTCGACAAATTTCGCCATTTGACGAATGTAAACTACTCTGGATAAGTTGAAAACTGCTTTAAATCAAAGTACTTTTAATAAGATCAAACCGTTTCGGAGTCGACATTCTCATCGGCCAGTCCTAAGCGTGTCCACTATACGGAATTACCACTATATCCGGGATATCGAATGATGTCATAGGACAGAACAGAGCGAGGCTCACACCAACAGGGAAAAGTTTGGAGATTGGCGAATACGTTTGACTGCAACAGTCTCATATTTCAAAGTGTCGAATGGCGGAACGCAAACCATCAAACGGCATCAAAGTGCAGTCACTGAGTACATGACTGTTTGAAGTAGGGTAAACGCAAGACGTCGTTTGTGGTGAACCGGCGACCACCCGAGCTGGGCAGCACTCCAGTTGAAAACGTTGCGATGAATGATTAGGTTTATTGTTCAGAAGCTTCATGCGGGTTTGCTTCTCACTCGAATGATACGAAATCATCAAGTGACCAGAGAGAGGATGGTGCTGTGTATTAGACCAACGACTGCTTTGTCCCAGGCGTGTACATGAACATGTTTGCTTTTAAGACGTTGCGTGTGGAACATCTTGCTCGTTATTGGATGACTACTAGGCATGAGTTGGCGAGTTATCTGCTTGTGTCCCCTCTCAAACCATTTTTAAAATTCATTTTGTTGTTAGTTTCCCACTGCATTGCCTTCTTCTGTATTGTATTGTATGGTGATGGTGTAATAAATATATTGGATTGTACTGTTTTCATTCTTTTACGAAACTTCGACTTTAATCCAGGTATACGTATGCAAATGACTCACCTTAACTCTATGGACGTTCCGAGGTTGTTAAACCTGCAAGAGTGTTGGAGATGACCATCTGCCACCAACGGTTTACAGACTAAACTGTATAGTGGCTTGTTCTTGCTAGTCATGAGTGTTGACATCGGGTACAGGGTATCCAGCTGGGTGCGCATGCGACTCAATGCGAACCGCATGCGAGATTAGCATTGTGAGCATTGATGTTTACCAGCTTCGTTTGATATGAAAGAGCCATTTGGAAACGGGTGCCGCATCACCATTGGGGGTTGTGTCATGTCCTGAGCCGATTAACTACTCTATCGTCCAACCGAAATAATTTCTATCGTGGTGAGTGAATTTCTGACTCATACGGTTGCATGAAGTTGTCTTGTCTCCACCTTTTGCAGCTTTTCGGTAACTATCTGCTCCCTACGGAGACAAGTAATTCCCCATGATCAAGCACCATAAAGCACCAAGGCACATTACATCCGTGGACGCATTGCCCATCTCTTGGAAGTAAGTCAGTAAATCACTATACTTCTAAGTTTGCAACCATAAGCGGCTTAAAACTAAACTGCTTGCGAAGAGTAATGTCCGGTGAGAGTATAAATCATTCAGTACGTTCCGAGAGTGATGTATCATCTAATAAATGTGGAATACCAGGGAAGGTAGGCTTATACTGAGCTCAAACGACCTCAAAATCAATGCCGCTTATCTCTGGCTTAGTATTTCGTCACTTGGGGTCAGTACCAGAGCTATATATCATCATAAATGATGAAAAGGAAACAGATTGTGGTCGTTGGAACGTTTGCAATCAAATTGCCCAGCTCAGCGAACAAGCCAACGACCACCATCTACGCTACCTGAGCTACCAACATTTTCCTCTATAGGGAACAGATTTTTAGTATACTAGATTCCAAAGAATACTAGACTATGTAACAGACAAAATCACTCCCAGCCGGAAAACGTTGGTTCTGATGTTCTTTACCTTTCAATGAGCTGAGCTAGGATTGATGTTCGACATCTATGAAATTGATAAACGTATGCGGATTCTAGGACTCAATAATGCTGGATTTTGTTTGAATGTTTGAATATTTTAACAACCCGAGGCAACCGTTTGAATTTGGCTTTTTTCAGAGGCTTGGGATAGTGAAGCTCGCTGATTAAGGCGCCAGCTTACTACCCGGATTGTCAACGACCTTTTGACTGGTCCCCTGTAGGTTCGTGTGACCTGGCAGTAACTAATCCCTTTTGATTCATTCAAATTGCGGGGCAGCTGCACACTAAAACGGCTCTACAGCTGAGCGACTGTTGTGACTATATTTTATTTATGAAGAGCCGAGTTTCAGTACATCGGGAGAAAGCAGCAGATTGATGAAAATGCAGACTACCTCACAGGCTAATCGGAAACACATCTGAGACGGTAAGTCTATAAACGGGTTGGATGACTGTCCTAAAACGTGGAGACGTTCATCACCTTGTAATTCATGCCGTCAGTGCTGTCACACTGGAGCAACACGTTTTGTGCCAAAACGGATCCTTGTAAACTCTTTCGACCCTCGACGTTCCTGCACTTTTACCATATCACTCTTTCATCGTTTGGTTTTTAACTTAGTTCCCTTAAAGCACAAATCTCTAAATCCTGAATTCTTTTTTTCTGGTGGTATAGACCACCTGCTGACCGTCAGTCGTCCTGTTTTGTCCAGAATTAGCGAAGTTAGGGTAAAACAGTGGGGAATTTTTGCTTGTATTATGAATATCGCGCAAGCGGAAAAAAATCAAGTCTTGTCTCCTACAGAGTCGAAGTTTCATAAATGCAGTCTACTGATGCATATGTTTGAAGCGTTGTACATCTGGAAACCGGATGGTTATGTTGAAAACCAAAAATTTGACATTTTATCCGGTCGAAGATGACGAATCCATGAACAGGGGACAACACATAGACAGAATTTAGGCAAACTTTCCCAAGTCAGTCACTGCAGAAACATCCGGATTCCTCAACCTGAGGTTTGTATTCAAAAGCAATCTATACAATACTACAAGATGATCTCTCCCAGGTGGAATAGACTAGCTAGACTTTGACACTGAAGCGTTTTCTGTCGACAGTTGCCTTACTTACGCTACTACTCATTTTCAATATATACCCTGTAAATGTGTCCGAGTCTGGACTAAAAATAAGAGAAATCATTCAACCAAGGCATCCCTTCAGTCCACGGCTATGGCGCAACTCAGATAGTGTACGAGAGCTGAGGCAATCCCAGGTCCCAAGCCTAGATAGCAGCAACCAAAAAGCTAAGATTGGACTAAAACGCCAGCATTTCTGGTTAGGAGTTAGGAACCCGGACGGATGAGTACGACAAAATAGTTCCGGGATCACAATCTGCACTTTACCTATTGTTCTACATTTCTAAAATCAAATAATTCTGCAAACTAAAACGATCTTCATATTAAAGTTCCGTGGTAGAGGCTGTTGCCGACCTAGTGTCATCCGGTACTTTGTAACTGTACGCTGGTTTTTAAACTACTTCACTGATGACTTCAGTAGTATTGAGAATGAACAACTGCTGCGATTTTTGTCAAAAAAGGTGATGAGCAATGCCTGGTCAAGCTAGCCAAAAACTGTACATCATTGACAGGTGAGGGTAGCGGATAAAACTACCACAAAATGTCTTCTAGGGGGGCAGTTCTCCATACGTTCTCCAATACGCAACAGATATGTTCTAAATTAGTTTGAATACACAGATAACATGTTGTTTGACAAATACACTCTTTTGCATGCTATTTTAGTTTTCAAAGGAGGCTCGCCTGAATCCCGGCTGCATCGCTCATTTATGTTGCCCTTCCTCAGCCCTTCCTCCACAGCTAACACAAACTTACTTGGCAAACGAGTGTATTTCATCAGTTACGCACGGCTTGATGTCCAGGTAGAACGCAGGATTGACGGAACCTGGGGGATGACACCAACTTGATAAGCCCCAAGAAGGACAGAACCGGTCGTGGACTGTCGAAGTGCCTTAAACAACCGTTTGAGTAGTGTCCAATGTCAAGAAAATATGCTGCCATATCTTGGATGTCGTGCCTTGAGGTGGCGTTTGTGCATCATGTTCAATTGAAGAATGCCGTAAGCAAGGAATTGCTTTGAGGCTGATTAGACCCAAAATCATAAACGAAAAATTCAGATGGCTTACAGGTGAGTCTCTCTTCCAAAACAAACTGGTATGCAGATGAGTGTACAATTCATAATAATAACATAATTTGCAAGTGGATGCACTTGGTCATTTATAACAGCTTGTTCGTTAGTCACCAACCTTATAGATAGAACTTTTACTTTGGGCTCCAGACTTACTCTATAAAGAAACTCTACTTTGTCCTATTGAATGTAAGTAGAAACTGATAGCAACCCTTTGAGCACGGTCTTAGTTCTACGTCATTCAAACACTCCCGTATGCGCAGCGGAATCAGTAGGTATGTCCCAATTTTTGTTACGTGGGTTGTGAAATTTGTTGCAACTTCTCCAAAAGTTCTTCTGATAGCACCCTCCTTCACTACATTTTCTCCCCTCTCATGAATTCCTTCAAGGCGCAGACTATTTTTCACCAAAACTTTTCCTAATCCCTTTATCTGCTCTTATTTTGGTTGTTTCAGTTGCTTTGCACAACGGTCTCACCAGTTAGCGAATATACAATCATTTGCAAACTAATTTGTTTTTTTTTCGGGAGGCTCACCTGGAACCCAGCTGAATCTCTCGTTTGTGATGTTCTCAGGCAACAGAATGTGCTGTACCAGGCCGCCTCATGTTTCAGTCGCTACGATATTCGGGATATCGCGATACATGCATATCTTTGTAATGTACTACTCATAAGGTTGCTGAAAATCTCACAGTCTCACCAGTTGTTTAGTTGTGCAAATATCGCCACTTACACACGAAAGCGGTTTTGACAGGAGACCCGACTGAATCTAGCTAGGTCTCCTGTTGAAGAACTTTCAGCAACTTTATGGGTAGTGTACTAAGTCTGGTCGGAATTATTCTATATCACTACGGTGTGATATCTGTGTAAATTAGTTTGTTAAAAGTTCAACTCATAGCGATTTCATCTGATTTGAGCGACAGCTCGGCTTTGAGTTTAACCCCCCCCCCTCAACCTCGAGTGGCGTTTCCAGAAAAATGCTCGGCGCTGTGACGACTTTACTTTTATTCAAGTGTCTGAAAATGTCAGTCATAAACAAAAGAATTGCATGACCAAGCTCTTGTTTGGATTGACACCTGTAATGAATGACGTCACGGATTCATGAGAACAAATTGTGGAATGGAGCTTAGAAATCAGCGAAATCTTGGCACAGAGCTGTCGACGAATGGGCGGGTTGGTGTTTTCACAGTAAGTTACAATTGAAATAACAGCTTCAGTGAGATCATTTATAGTGAGTGCTATACCTGTAATGGGCGAGATCTTCGATTTCATAAAAGAGTTCGTTGCGAGGACTATCCTCTTTTACGCACGATTTTGGTCTGACAGAAGACTTAACTAAATCCAGCCGAATCTCTCGTTTATGATTACTCGATTCGTATGAGCGCCAGAGAGAAAGACAAATGAGAGTATTTGTAAGATTTCATACAATATGGGTTCAATTAAAACATGGGGTTGACGGAAACTCGGAGGCTGTGCCCACTTGATTAGCCCCGACTGGTCGTGGGTTGTTGAAGAGTTTTCAGCAACCTTATGAATAGTGTGTTGGGTCTAGGTGGCTCATTGCAATTCTTGTGTGGACAGCCGATCTCACTTATAAATTTAATTTTGGTCTAGTGGAAATGCTGATCTCTGAGTAGTGTTTAGTGTTTATGGGCGTTTTTAAACCCTACATTTGTGACTGAGTGGTGTTCGATGTTGTAAATTAGAAAACTGGGTTCTACTTAAAAAATGGTTGCTTCAAATAGAGTGTTCCACACTACAACACCCCTCCAAAGAGAATATATTTCCTTAGATAGCCTTCAAGGATTTTATCATCGACCCAATCTCGTGAGTGATTCTTCGATGAATAGCTTTCTCAAAACTGGGGTAGTGACCAGTTGCCTCACAGTGACAGGATTAAAACAAGCCACTACGTATAGATACCAATGAAGCCAAAACGATCTCCCCCCCAAAAAATGTCTTATTTTGCCTAGTTTGATTTGGTCCCTAAAAATAAGTAAAGTTTTGCAAGCCGTATATGCAGTACACACTATTTCAGTCCACTTAGGACTAAACTTCACACCGGCTATTGTTGTACAGGATAATTTTAACTTTGACGTAAAAGGTTAAGTAAACTAGGCAAAACATCGTGCACGAAAATGTGTTCATTTCTTTAGACCAAAAAAGACACCCTTACATAGATATACTGCACATCATGACCTTGAATTATAACGACCGACTGCAGTTAACGCCAACGTAGTTGGTAGATTCTAGGTGGGATCCTTTCGCGTCGAATATTCTTGCTCAGAAGGAACACAGTGCAAGCAGTTCAATTTCTAACTAACTTTGGATTCTTGACTCCAGAACGTTTTCTCATCGAGAAACGACAAACAAGTGCATTTTTTATTGGTTACGAAAAATCCACTTGCCAACCTCATCAGTGTTTCCTCTGCCGAAATTTTACGCATGCTTGACTTTCATCTTCTGACTGGTTGTGTTTCGAGCTGTCGATTCTGGCCCCTGGGGACTATGGTTGAAATTGGTCATCAGACACTTCCTTGGTGCCGCGACGCAAAAGCCACGAAAACTGTAGACAAATGTCCAATTTATAATTTCTCTTTGCGTCGAATGGCGCAATTGAAAGGGGATCAAGAGCATGGTTTTGTCATCATCGCTACGTTGAGCTACGATGTGGTAAACCAAAGTCGAAGTGCGGCCAAACTTCAACTACGTAGCTCACATGGCAGACCTCCTTTATGCCGAAAAATTTTCTCGCTGTAAATAGCCAACCAGTTTGGTGGCAAAATCATCGCTCCTCGTCGACTACCAATGCAACGGTGCATGGTAATGATAAAACGTGCGAATCCAAAAACTTGTAACCGCTTTCGTCTTGTTTCGCGGTGATTAAATCCACGCCCCTTCTTTTCACACTTTCAATGTTCAAGCACAAAATACTGAGATTTCTTGACAGGTAGGCATCACAGCCGTCCGGCTTTTCAACTGTTCCTCAAAGCCAACTAAGTCAAAGTGGGCATACATCAATATTCCCCACAAGATTCAGGCAACAAAAATCACCTAGAAGGGCCTTCGACTTCGAGCTGTGACATGTCCACTTGCTCCATTTGTTCTCTAGATGAGTCTGTTACGTCTTTGGAATTCAGTGCAGACCCCAATAGATCATGATCATTCCCACATTTCATGTGTTCACGGGCTGCATTGTTCTACAGACTTGTTTCTCACTGACCACCTTATGCAAATAGCTGCATCGTTATCAGTCAGTCTGGCTGACTGAGAGTTTGGGATCTTGAACAATTAAAGAGTAGCGCACGACATATTAATAGTTTATATTACCAGATAATCAACTTAGACATCTGTGTCGGTTTCCTCCACCTCCGTCCTGTTTTTCTTTGTGAAAGTAAGGTAAGGTCTCGTGAATGACAAGTGGAGTATCAGTAAAAATTATGGTTTAACTGTTCCACTTGAGCCTCCTAGTGATATTAACATATCCAGCCCCTCGCATCTATGAGGGAATTCATTTGCTTAGGTTTCCTAATACCTGCTCACCACGAGGTGCACTTTTCGTCCGCGATTTAAGGAAAAGTTCGCCGCACAGAATATCGGCCCACTATTGCCAAAACCCACCGGAAGTGGCTCATTTGTTGGGTTTGATTGTATCCGTCCATCACAGCTTTTTCTCCCCTCTCCCTACTCTCATTATTACCATGAACAGTAACACTAGCTAAGAACACTGGTGTTTTATCACCGCACAGTCGCATCGATTTAGGTGAATAAAACGTGACAGGCAGAAGAATCTCGGATGACTTTACTACAATCGCTCGAAGTACCCATACCTATAACACTCTGTCAGGCAATCTGGATGGAAAGTGATAGCATGAGCACCACTGACATCGGTCAGCGGCCGTGTCTTTCCAGCGATGCGCCCAGACTTTTCGTAACATCCCCTAGTCCCACCAGGCAGATAGTATTTCGTCCACCTTTAGGTTTATGCCACTTCAAATCAGAAGTGGAAAACAATGTTCTTCTAGGTGAAGGGTAACTTGACAAAGCCAAGAACATTGTGTCAGGACGCGCCCAGACGGGAAAAAAAGCACATGTGCAGAGGGTGACGCATCCCCAAGGTCACCATCGGTGCGACACGTCCGGAAAGTAGGTGAGTTGGCGGCTCCCACCAAACATGGCTTAGAAACACATGACCAGCGTAGTGAGCCTGAGATGCTTCACGGCCGGAACACTGCCATTGGCTGTACGGAACGAACAAGCGAACGACCATGTTTGGCCATTTAGTCATCCTATACATTACGCAGACGCTCTGTATGTTTTGTACTGGCAATACAGCCGTGTTCTCAGTTCTCTGTCTTCTCCCTATCGCGTAGCCTGGCAGGCTCAGTGCAGGCGTAACTCAATAGACGGCCACCCACAAGATACAACACACTGCAAAGCGACCACAGTGATGGATGCATTCCCCAGATGAAGCAGCTGTTTTTCCACCAAACTCCCGTTCCCTGACGAAATCTCCAAGTATTTGCTTATTCTACCCCAGTTCTATATCTGATTGTAGCTGTGAACCTGAGACCTCGGTAGTAAAAACCTTCAGACTATCCAGTCAGCCACTAATCCTCACACAACCAGTACTGGACCCTGACACTATGATACGCGCGCTCTTTGATATACAGTTAATATACTGCTAGACGGTACAAAAGGCTCCAGGTGGCTTTTGCTATTCGTGTGCTGACTTCATCTGTCAGTCCACCGTCAGAGCCAACGCATCCTCCAAGATACACATAGTATTCTACAACATCCAGCGTCTCGCCTATAGGTTCCAGAGACATCTGATGTCTGATTGGCAAGATGTCTATCTTCCAATGTCATCTGTTCAGAAGAAGTTATCCCTCCATTCAAATGCATAGGTTAATTAAAGGGAAGTTTCAGAGGCGTCAGTCCTCGAAATAAGAGGGATGGTCAGCAAACACCGAATTGAATCCAGTAGACTACCCGAACCGCTGCGGTTAACCGCGGACATCTTCAGATTATGGGCAACAACATTCCAGAATCACCATGCACAACTAGCTATTCATATGAAGCACAGTTCTGGGTGGGATGATTATTGTTGTTTGAGCTTGTGAACTTGTATTTGACGACTGTAGATTAGACTCATTTGGAAAGTTGGTATGCAACAAAATGCATCCGTAGCTCCGGTTACGTAGTCGGTGGTTGAATCTGAGATCGATAATGGTCTTAGCGACCTCAGAAACCACACATCGACGGACAGTTACAAGACGTGGGTGTTTTCAGTGCTATCTGTGAGGAAACAGAATAGTCGGGACTAGCTGATCCATCATCAAATCGATAGGCTCCAGGCAATGGGAGAAATGAGTACCATCAGCTTCAATCGATCTTAGAAGCACAATGGCGGTCACCGCCCGCCGCAAGATTCAACTGGAACACTTGACAGCCTATTGGTTGTTGATCAAGTGGCTGGTAACGAAACGTTTGCGAGCCAATTTCCAAGCTCGGCGAACAGATCAACAGCTACCTGATCAACAACCAATAAACCCATCCAAGTTACCAATATTTCAACAAATTACCAACTTGACAGCCTAGCTTAGACTTATTCTACCCAAATCAAGTTGTAGAGGACGACCAACACTGACTTGGCAGTATTCAAGAGAACCGACTTCTCACACATTCACACCATGCTCTCCTTTAGCAGCGATCTGGTGCGCGCACGCAAGGTGGGTGGACCTGCACAAATTTGTCGTTCTCGGTTCATGAGTTGCTTACTTAGAAGCCAGTAGTAGTATAAAAATAAAATGGGAAAACCTGGACTTCCGGTGGGAGAAGGGCATCAAATTACAGTTGAACCCGTACATCCAGGCTAGGGTCACTGGTCCACTATCCGTAAACTTTGGAATACTACTCATGATACTCTGAATCCAGCTGACATAAATACCCTCTGGCACCTGTTCAAGTACTATGAGGAGGGACGACTGCGCTCGACCGAAACGAGTTGGCTCAAAGCATTTCGGTAGGGATCCAAGGTGACGAGATCACTGAGAACTGATCAGGCAAGTAGATGAGGGTCGTTCATTTGATCCTTTAGTTTACAATCTGATTCTTTTGACTTTCACACCACGAATGCATTGACTGATTAGCACAGAGGGAGGTTTGATTTCAGATGAAATATTTCGTCTGATCAGTCGTTGAAAATCCGATTATAAGCGAATGGTTAGGTGTTTCGAATGGATAGTGAATACTCAGGTCTCCCGTGAGGATCACCATATACATCATGCATTATTATTTCGGAATAATATTACACGACATAACACTAAATTGTACTGTATTATAATGCAAACATCATAACTGATGATCGCATGTAAAAATATATAGTAGTGATATGGTATAATATAACACAGGCATAACCCTGATGAGATCGAGGACTGCGCCTACCCGACGAGTCACATGAAGGGCGTAATCGGTCATTGGCTGTCCAGGAGTTCCAGTAACCTGGTGAGTAATTCCCTTTCTGAAAATGTACTACGACACCTCAAATATCATACCAAGTGAAACATGAGACGACCTTCGTGCATCGCATTTAATTGAAAAATATCATAAACGGAGGATTCAGTTGTCTCCCGTGAAAACCATGTTGTTATGCGGATTTCGTGTTGAGTTCATGTAGAACACAAGGTTGACGGAAACTCGGGGACTGTGCCTACTTGACGATACACAAGAAGAGTGAAACTGGTCCTGGGATGTCTCAGACTTTCCAGCAACCTTGTGAGTAGTTTCCTTCATCACTTACTTATGTTCGCTCTGAAGGGTCAAGATGGCTTAGTGGTTAAAACGCGAATTTACGGACCTGAAAGTCCGTGGTTCGAACTCGACCTCTGCCTGTCGACTTCCCCTGTCTAGGCTTGGGCAATCTGGCAGTATCCCAGCCCTCGTGCTTCCTTCAGGTGGCATGGCATCTAGGAACCAAAAGGGTGTTACAGCTGAACGAACGGGTAAAAAAGGCATATTCGGTCTGCGCGTAATGGATCACCGGTGTTCTTGTGCCGCGGTAAGATTTGGTTGGCTGCATCGAGCCTACGATAAAACGCTGCCTGTGCAAGTAGACAGCGTGAAACAGCGTAAACAGCATGAAAAGGGTTCTCCCTGTGAACAGGTTGAGACGAAAGCGCGAAGTGAAGGTGAATACAGCTCAGCGATGGTGTGGGATCATCGTATTATCCTTGTATGAGTAGACATCCTACCGAACTCAGTGGAAAGTATGCTGTTGCTTCCCAACAGAGCGATAAGCTAACACTGAACCAATCTCCAGGTGATGAAGCCCTATAGAAACTATGAAGTTCTACAGAATGTTCGGATGTGTTCATTTCAATGCTTTTCTTGATCACTTTTTGAGGAGATTAGGCTTTTCAGTCTTTTAAGGCGGACGTTCTTCATTTTGTGGTGATTGGGTGCCAGAATTTATAGCTCGCGATGATAATTCTCTCTGCACTCACAATACACGGCTCATCAGAACTAGTATGTAGAATCTAAATAAATGTGGTATCCAAATGTAATAATAGTAATAGTTCGGCTGTAACACCCTTTCGGTGCCTGACTGCCATGCCACCCGAAGGAAGCACGAGGGCTGGGATACTGCCAGGTTGCCCAAGCCTAGGCAGGGAAAGTCGAGAGGCAGAGGTTGGGTTCGAACCACGGACCTTCCAGTCAGCAAATTCGCACTCTGACCACTGAACTAAAAATAGTATTGGGAGAAAGAAGCCGGATGTCGTACTTAGCAATTTTGAGGTGAGCTCGACCTCAACCAGTATCGACGAGTGCAGTTAACCGTATTTTGAGCGATTCAAAAGCCGAAATTCGAAACCCACATTGTCCCAAATTGTCTTGCCCGCTCTTTTTTCCTGTTTCCCAGTGGACAGCTTGGTTATCAAATCGCTTTCGTGGGAAGGTAAAGACTAGTGCTTTTAACGACAGGGAATCCAAATAAATCCGGTGAAGATTGCATGTTGTGGACTGATCAAACCCAGATGTTCCATGTGACAGCAACCGAAAACAAATCGGTTCCACACATGATTATTCCCTGTTGGTTCAAATGGTAACTCATGGCGATTGGAGAGGAGACGCATTCCGTTTACCCTTACATAACGGAGGCGTCACGCACCGCAGATTTTCTAGTTAGCTGTTATAGTAAACCGTTGAGCACAAAAGAAGTGCTCACAAACTGTACCGCCACACCACTGGGCTCTTTTTGACTCGACCTAACTCAAGTAGGACATCAACTGAGCCAGAATATGTGTAAAGCACCGGTAGATGGAACAAGTCATAGCTGCAATACACAACAAAGCGTAACCGTTTTGGAATGTAGGACGAGCCAACTCACGAAAGCCCTATATCTATTGAATTCCCATAAGTGCAAGCGTCTTCATCACGGTTACAACACGTCTTCGTGGATTTTGATTGAATGTGATGACACAGAGTACTATGAACTCATCTAGCTAATCCATAAAAGGGTTATCCAGACAAAATGAATTATCACATCGCCCTTTAAAACATCCGGATAGATCCAAGATAGTATCCCACCGATGCAGAAAGCGTGCAGTACTGTGCTCAACCACCCCTGTCCCCACGGAGAAACACTGAGACAAGGATGTGTTTTGCCGTCAGCCAAAGGTTCTTCGCCGAGCATAAATACCTATCGAACAGAATATGTTGAGCGTTCTTAGACTTAAGCCTCCCAATTGAAGGCCGGAAACGTTTCACGTGACACTGGAAGTGTGGAAGCTTTGTAACATTAGGCTATCGAAAAAGCTCCCATATCAGCACTGCTATAACCAATAGACGGCGCGACGGAGTCTACGCTAAATCGTAGCTACAGGTCTCTTCAAAGCAGACAAATTCATGGGAAATACATATATGTCTACTTGACAGATAGGAACGTAGCAGTGTTGAGACCGTTGAGAGGAGGGGGGGGGGGGGGGCGAATGAAAGACAGTGGGATACGGAGGTCAAGATGAACTTTTCAAAAGTTGCAAGTACTGTTCGAAAAATAAGAAAGTGAGGCCCGTGCTCAGCATGGCCTTATATGCTGAAGGTGTCCAGCCTTTGAACAGTCCAATGAGACCCTCTTGAACCAAAATGCCACGAAAGCAAGCGAGTGTGGCATAGAACTGTGTCGGCACTCGGCGCAAGGTAGATACCTTATAAGAAGCGGCTGTATATGAGTCCGGGACTTGACCGAAACAGCGCCTAGCCTCTTCGAAGCCACGAACAGCCAAACGTTTCTTGATTAGATCCAATGGGTAAACTGCTGTTTTGGCGACCAATCCAGACACAGAGCCAGCTAAGAGACTAGCCCACCGGGGAAGCGATTCCTTCAAGTCTGAAGAGTATTAGAGAAATAAAGTGAAGTAGGCCATTTGAACTTAGAACAGTGTGGCTAACAACCACCACGAAAGCCATAAAATGAGAGAGAAATCGTGAAAGTGTAGTTTTGGCTAAAATTAAAATGATCCAATCTAATTACTTACGCAATTGAAACAAAAGCGGATTATAGCGGAACATTTGTGCGCTTCAACGTTGTCAGGCCTGGTCTAATTAAAGGGTCACCCAAAATGAATGTTAAAGAATTTTCGGTTAGGATCAATTAGGTCAGGTAGCTCACTGTGAAGCACAGGTGTATGATGTCGAATAAAAACTGAAAACAGTCTAGGGACTTGGTGCACGGTGACCATTTTCCGTCCAAAGGAAAGCCAAACGGTGCG
Source organism: Opisthorchis viverrini (assembly GCF_000715545.1). Taxonomy (NCBI): domain Eukaryota; kingdom Metazoa; phylum Platyhelminthes; class Trematoda; order Opisthorchiida; family Opisthorchiidae; genus Opisthorchis; species Opisthorchis viverrini. The sequence continues at coordinate 3,511 of NW_008752204.1, read as the reverse complement.
ACTCTCTCCGTAAAACGGAGTATAGTAATACAATAGACAGCCAGTTTTTTTTTGGTAGGCCTCCCGGGGCTACCCTGCACAAGATGGCGGTAACAGTGAATTTTGGTTAGCTCAGTGTCGAGTTTGGACAGAAAGCGTCAACAAAACCACTGAAGACATCGACATCGGATAAGTTCGAGACTCCGAATGTTGTGGATGTACCATTTAACGGGCACCATGAAGACCACTCAAATGCCTAGATCGGTCTGCCCAAAAGAACACAAATAAGGCCAAAAGTTCAGTATCTTGTTTGTCAAACGGAAGCGCTATTCAAGTCACTTTTAAGCTTCCAGTAGAATCCCATACCGTGTGGCCTGGTTACAACTGGTATACCCGGGTAGTCTTTTTTTCTGAAACATTATACAGATTGTGAACACTGGAGGCAGAACGCAATTTGAAATCGTGCACGGGCGCCACGTCAGGTGATCCACTACAACAGCTATTAGGATATCACTTGTTGTAACTGGAAAAAAGTGTTCGTCATACTTTCACTCCCTTGGTATATGTTACCTATCTCATTGGGGGTGGGATGGCTCAGAGGTTAGAGCGCGAATTCACTGACCTGAAGGTCCGTGTTCGAACCCGNGACTTTCCCTGTCTAGGCTTGGGTAACCTGGCAGTATCCCAGCCCTCATGCTTCCTACGGGTGGCATGACAGTTAGGCACCGAAAAGGTGCTACGGCTGAACCTTTTTTTCGCTGGGGTGCATAATTTGTTTGCAATCGACGTGTAAATAGATAGTGAAAACGGCTGAATCAGTTATCATCATCACCAATTGCAAAAGACGTGTACTCACCGTACAGTGCCCATGACCGCTGTAGTTTCGTTCACCGATAATTTCGGGAGATGGGGTAGATAGCTACGCAGTGGAGGTGGTAGCTGATATAATTGATGCGCAAACACAGGGTTGTCAGTGGACTTTTTACCGGGTAAATTGGGAAGCATTGAAGGCAATAGTTCGGATGCATGAGCGCCACTGAGAGGTGACTGGGCCATGTGTAATAATATCTATGTTCATTGATGTGTCCTGTCTCAAATTCCCATCCAAGGAGACGGCAATAACCAGCACAGCTGATATTTCGTTACCAAATTATTGACCTCCCCTGGATCGATTCCACCCTTCACGAGGAAAAGTGCTCTTGGAGTAATTCAGTCGACTGGCATACGGACCAAGCCAGCGAAACCTATGGGATGTGATCAATCCACTACAGTAGGCGAGCTGTTTCTTACGAAAACCATTCGACATACTTCAGCATTACTGATCCGGTGTTCCCGCCAGAATCTGACAATGCTCCGGAAACATCAATCGTCCAACACTGAGAGCCTTTTGACGTCCTAAGTGCGCGACTACCAGGTTTCTGACCCGTATACTAACATGGAGCGCAATGCAGCATTGTAAACTCGCCCTCGACCGATAGACTAATGGCTACGCCACAGGTAATGCGGGTTCACGAAAGTCGCCCTGGTCTTTCCAATCCTGGAGGAAATAGCGTCCTTAGCTAGACCACCGGGACTGATACAGCCGCCCAGGTATACAAACTTCTCTACCTCCTTAATCGGCTCGTCTACAAGCATGGAGTTAGAGTTCCAACACACCCAATCTTGTAGGTCAATATCTGCGAGCGAACGCCCCGGAAGCATTTCGATCTCACAGGCACTGAAGGCTGGTAGTAAGTCTTTAATAATGTTGAAGCCTTGCCTGACACAACTTGATGTAGCGAACTTAGGTGAGAGCATCCCGCAGGTATTCACACGTCCTCGGGAGTTGGCGTACACAACCTCAAGGAGGGTCAATGACTCACAAGGGACACTTTTGTTCCATAGACACTACCATATTTTCTGACCGTCCACAGAGTCGAATGCAGATTTCAAGTCGAGAAAGAAAATCAGTAACGGTTGCTGGAAGCAGTATCTCTGTTCTAGAAAGCATTGGAAAGTGAAACTGTGGTCGACACATCCTCCTATAGAACGGAACCAAGTGTTGTTTTCATGGATCTGTTTCTTCTTCTGTTCAGTCAACCTTAGAAGGACAAGATCAGGGAGATATCAGCACTGAAACGTGAGAACGCACCAGGACCGGCCGACCTACATCCAGCCCCCTTCAAAGATGGAGAATCCCCGGTGACTTATCTGACAAAACTAAGTGATGCAATATGGAGTGAAGATAAAGTGCCTGTAGAATGGAGTGCTTTGACAGTTATTCTTGTCTTCAAAAAGGGTATGCGACGCTGTGCGAAAAGCACTGTGGTATCAGCCTGATGGCTGCGGCGTCAAAGGTGCTGGCTGAATCAATACAACCCTCAGGACGAAAATTCAAGGTAATCCGTAAACAAACAACAGCTCGCACCTGGTGAAGAGGCATTCACGCTGCCCACTATATGCTTCTGATATGTCCGCTTGAGCTGCTCGTACGCGGCAAACGTGACAGCAGTTTGTGGTACGATCAGCATACAGGACGGCCCGAGTCCACGCCACAACGCGAAAACTCCTTCATTGCGAACCAATTTTAACAATCCCATGACTAGACCGGAGTACACCTGAAGCAAGTACACAGAGAGAAAATTACAAGGTATTAACCACGCTTAGAGATATTTGGAAGTCAAAAATGCCGTTTGAGTAACGATCGATTCGCCAGATAGGGGGCGCGGGAGAAAAGCAACAAACTAACCAGACACAAGAAACGCTGTATAAAAGAAGGCAACAAGGAGTGTAGTGTCACATTCAACGAAAAAAGGCGTTCAGCTGTAGCACCCTTCCGGTGCCTAGCTGCCATGCCAGCCGAAGCCGAGGGCTGGGATACTGCCAGGTTGCCCAAGCCTAGACAGGGGAAGTCGAGAGGCGGAGGTCGGATTCGAACCACGGACCTTCCGGTCAATAAATTCGCGCTCAAACCACTTGGGCCATCTCGCCCCCACATTCAACGGCAAACGCATGACAGGTTTTCGACTGACGACGAAACGTTTGCTTGAAATCCCAGTTAGCAATCCAAAAGACAAAAGCCATATTTCCCTTGTTGACAGCCCCCAAGACAGTCGGGTGGAGGTACCAGGCTGGGTGCAACAACTGGAAGATTATCACCACGAGCATGGTTGGGAACCACCGCAGCCGTTCAATGCATGAGGAACGGTCCAAAAAACTGTGGCGTGCAGGATGCCCCTTTTTCACAGCGTCGCGCTACTTGCACTCCAAAAAATTTCACCAAAGGCGAGGTTTTCAGTCGAAATTTCTTAAATACCGCTTTTCAGTGCAGACGACAAATACTCAACGCACCGGTGATGACATACTATCGTGCTTATTGAAGGTGTTTCCAAAGAGGTTTTATTAGCTGTGTATATCTATGCTGGACACGGCGCTTCAGCTCCTTGTGACGGTACTGGTAGGAATGCGGTGAACAAGGGGAAACGAATGATAAATCTGATCTGTGCCACTCATGAGGGGTTCTAGTTATTCTTGGCTTTTGACCTTGGGAGGT
>NW_008752203.1:214044-219830 GCF_000715545.1 Opisthorchis viverrini | reverse complement strand
TGTCGGTGCTCAGAGGACGGATACTGCGGAGTAACTGATTTATTTGTGTGCTGATCATTGTCTGTTCCTGGCCATTACGAAGTATCAAGACAAATGCTCACATTGAGTTACTTGAAGGCGACCTACCAAAAGACAGTCATACACTCAGTTGGACCATTTGACATTTCGTCACCTATATAGTGCGTCAATTAGAGGTTGTCGTTCTTTCTGTGGCACGCTGCCTAACTCTGATCACGCCATTGTGCTGGCCCGGTGATCACCTTGCGATCGTTCAGTATTTCATGTGCTAAAGCAGAGCAGTTCTATTCAATAACTTTGAGAAGTTTCGGAACATTAATAGTAGCGAGCTGATATGGCTAGAAAGCAACTGGAAACGCACATCCATTAGGATGATGAAGACTTCTTTGAGGTTGGATGGATGCTTGTGAAAAAAGCTACGTTTTCATCTTTTATGGCTGTTTGTCCAAGCAATCCGACTATTAATCCAGCTACTAATAGTTGGTGAACCTGCGTTGACAATGAGTGAGTGTCACGTTGACGTTCACGTGTTTAAAGAAGATTGCTTTAGGCCACCTTCATGGATTTATGGAGAATATCACTACTACCAGAACCTTTCGAATCTTCATTTTTGTGATCTATAAGGAGTTCACGAAAGGCTGCGTAGGATTTTAATAATCAATAGGACCCTAATTTGATTGATATATATCAATATGCTCTGCAACAGCGTTTCTAAGTATTTGTTCCAGTCGCTCTCCATCTTTGCGTAAGGAGAAACGTTTTTCAAAATATAATTTTCGGCGACTTACACGGTCCCTACATGCATGTGATGGGAGTGTTGCTGACACAAGTCAGTGATACCTAAAGTGCCATTCAGCGAGTGTGCATAAGTATACAGTCCAAACTAAGGTATTTATCGTGCAGGTCTAATTTGTATGTGACGAACTAGCGAGAAATTGTTTCCGAGGTTGTGGTTATAGCTGCACAGAGTGACCGATACAACTTTTCAGCTTTGAAATCTATTTCCGTTTCATCAAGTTCAGCACTATTACACAGCCACGCTCCGGTAAAAGTGGAACCTAGGCGGAAATCGGCGCCTGAACAGGCCTTAAGAAGTTTCATCCAAGTGGATTGATCTTGAACATGTCTGCCATTCGACGCATTCCCTAAGATTGAGGAATATTTCCGGTGTCTCGTCACAACAACCGTGATCCACTGCGAACTATTTGCACCGGCATTTCGTAAATATTTTCACCTTCTGTAATCTTCATCAGGGCACTCACTTCTTGTCCAACAGTTTGGCTGTCTTGATCATAATCCTGTGCCATTGTGACGATAACTCATGCACAAGGACAAACTGCGCGCGTTGTCATCGTGTGGCCCGAGATCAGTATACGTTAATTTTGCCAACCGATGTTGAATTACTCTGATGAACCTCCTTTTCAGTATGGACTAGATTCACTTACAAGACGAAATCTTCAGTAGAATCCCCGAACGTCCTCAAGCTATCAGAAATCCCCCACAAGTGAAATTATCATCACACGGATTCATGGAGTGATTCACAAAACCGAGGCTTTCGTTCAAGTTTTTCCGGTTGGTTTTGTTCTTACCGTTCAGCTGCTGCCGTTCACCTGAGACGCACAAACGAAAAGGAGTGTATCACTGCTCCTAAATTTCCCAGTGCGCGACAGAAGGCTTGCCAGCATGAGTATTCGCATAGTGTATAATGGTGATTTGAACTGGGTTCTCGATAGAACGCCGATGACCGTCGGAGGTAGGTAATTCCATGCAATAAGTACCCGAAATGGGAAAAGAGCTTTGCTAATGAACGTGTGCGCTCTGAGCTTGAAGACTTGCCATTTCCCCTCCGTGTGTTTGTTGGGTCAACGGTGGAAAACTGTTCCGATAGGGCGTAAGAAAGAAGTAGGCCTCCTCGGAGGCGACGATACTCCAGCGGAGGGAGGTTTTGCACTTCGAGACGCGTTGCATAGTCCACGGATTTGAGGCCGGTAACCATTTTCGCAGCAGCTCGCTGAGCGAGCTCTATGAGGGCTACATCCTTCGTGTGTCCTGAGTAGACAACTTTGTTGGCATGTTCAAGAAGCGGTCTGACACAAGCCCCATAGCGTATTCGGAAGTCTATGTGAGTAATACGAGAGAAAGTGCGCCGAATCATCCATAAAGCGGCGAATGCCCTTTGGGATGATTTCTCTCGGTGCAGTGAGAAGGACATTTTCGTAGAGAGCTAGATACCATAATATTTTTTGCATCTATCCTCGTGGTGACTTCTGGTCCATTCTCAACATGCACGACAAATGCGTTCGTTGAGTCTCCTCCGAATGACACATCTCTCGCTCTTCAGAGGAAGTTACCAGTCCAACGACCACCTCTTTGATGCATCCACATCCATTTGGAGGGCACGGACATAGGAACCTGAGGAATTTTATTCGTCCTTAAATAGTAAATGTGAACTTGCAAGACCATCTGGAAGGTCCTTGACGTATATCCGAAGCACCGGTGGTATCAAAACGGAGTCTTCGGGAACGCCTGTGCAGGCCGTCGCCGAAGAAGAGTAGGTCGACCCTACTTTCTGTTTGTAGGAAAGCTAGGCAACACCAGTGACCACGTGATGTGGGCGCAGTGACTTAGAGACAAGCGGTGCTACACCCTTCACAAGTGCGGATTAATGAAGCTGCTGCTCACCCGTCTGTGGCCGAATGGTTAACCCTCCAAACCGCTGGCCTATGTTTGCAAGTTCCTAATTCCATGTTGTTTCGTGAGCAGCTTATGATTCCTAGTCAGGATGACACAACCGTCCGATGTTCCTCGGCTTCTCAGCATAAATTGGCTTTGCTTTGAGGACAAAACTCTTATTCAATCTCTTCTCTTTTTTCGAAAGACGGGTTTTTCTATAGAAGTTACGCATGTGAGAACCACCGTTGTGCCGCCATCATTACGGCAACGCGGCATGCATAAATTGGCTTTGCTTTGAGGACAAAACTCTTATTCAAGACGTTCTCTTTTTTCGAAAGACGGGTTTTTCTATAGTACGCATGTGAGGACCACCGTTGTGCCGCCATCATTACGGCAACTAAAAGCGGCATGCAGACTTGTCACATGCGTTATTAATTTTCACTCCCAACCAGGGGGTGGCTTACCGTCAGGCATGATCATACGGCTGTAGTCAGAATAATGCATGACTCATGGACTGTGGGTATTGGGGATTGCGCAAAAAAGACGATTTCATAATTAGTGGGCAACATCCGATGTAGGCTTGGTCACGCTTAAACCGGCATGGGAAAGCAAACACGGTTTTCGGGAGTCCATTTTACTTTTTTGGGGAACATCAAACTGAAACAAGATCATGTCGTTAGGAGTTGAAAGTGGCAGGCGAAGACAGAATGAGGGTGGGAAGAAAGAAAGGCGTATTGCCTGGCACATAATAAGAAAACTTCAAACTGCGCGAAATGAGGAACCAGAGCAACGTATCTGGTGGGTCAGCAGGATTGCTGCGATCTGGTCGGTCAGTCTGAATTATATCCTAAAACCATCGACGATGCCTTTCCGGCCTTGGAATTTTGGGCTTATGGCCAGGATCACAAAATTGTAAGTGAGGATGATGAAGTAGATGAACCAGTAATACGGATAAATGGTATTAGGAATCTCATAGTCACTGTTTCCATTGAAATCGTAGAAAGCCACATGTGTCCCTGTTGTTTTGGGGTCGGGTCCAGAAGCTCCTTGGGGGGATTTTGTGAAAAGACACAAGACGAAAGGCGAACTTCACAGAAAATGATTGACTTGGTGAATGGTAAAGAATAAAAGTAAACGAGATGTTTACACCCAAACGGAAGGTTCAGAAGTTCAGAATGAACGCGTTCCTTGTGGCCAGGTGAAGAAGGTGTTCGCAGTGGTAGGTAAGGTCTGAGTGAGTGAGAGGGAATTTTCAAAAGTGGGAAGTGAATATTTGCCGATATACTATCAAACTGTTTATGGCAGTGGCGTGATACCAGTGCACTGATATACCTCGGTTTCTGGACGAAAACCGTAATGGACACAATGTTTGAGGTGACTGGGCTGAGATGTGCTATTCCATGGACAGCTGGATTTTCTGGGGTTGGTTCAAGAAATTCTCAGATACAGAACCAAGCCAATGTAAAGTCGCAGGTATTTTTTTCAGTGATGGATCCCTTTATTGTGAAGCGCAGATTAGATGAGGTGGATAACTGCCAAACGGGGCGTACAAATCAGGCATAGGCGAAGGTCGAAGTTTGTGAAGAAGAGGAATAGGATGAAATCAGTAGGGTCTGATGAACTTTAGATGATATTAGATAGGATTAAGTCCGAAAACGGTGAAAAAACTGAACGATTACCACAATTAGTGTGGTGGCCACAAGTTACTGAATGACACAGGAGAGGGCTGGATGTGCACCCAATAGCCCAGCGATCAAAAGTTGTCCAAGCTTATCATTATAGTCTATGGTGGCCACAAGTTACTGAATGACACAGGAGAGGGCTGGATATGCACTCAATAGCCTAGCGATCAAAATTTGTCCAAGCTTATCATTACAGTCTTTTATAGTAACAGAAATGAATAAATCACTATAAGTATGCAGAGGCGAGATGTGGTGAGGAAATAAAACGAGGACTGGCAGGAGCAGAACTTTCGGGACGGTTGACTGCATTCACTGAAGTTTTTTGTGGGCTCGACAATACCATAATTTAGGAGGGAAGGTAAATGTAAGCGTAATGGTCACCACCCCAGGAAGCAACGCTATCAGCTTTAATCAACGACAGGTGCATGGCCAAAAAGCCTTTAGGGGCTGTCTTTGTAGCGGAGAGTCCAGGAGGCTCTTTGCGCATATAATATTAATTTTTTGTATCTATCTACTCCTGGGAGCATTTGTTAGGTGCGTGTTCTGTTTTCTTGACGAGGGGGACTTTGATGGGGCAAAAGTTCAATTATGATGAAAGCAGCCACATGTTTCCATGTCGATGTTAGTCGTGGGCATCGTAAAGTATTTTCAGACTATCCAGTGTGTTTTTAAAGAATTTTTGACAGACGAACGATTTGTTGTTTATCTGTTGTTTGTGACGTTGCGAGATTAGTGACACTGATGGGACGAGTCAACTAGCAGCAGCAAAAAAACAGAAGACAAGTGTTTTTTATGGATTTCCCAAATTTAGAGCTGAAATCAGTACCACCGACAGTGAGTGATGCACTTCTGCTACTACAGGGGTGGCGGCATAAGGACGTACCATGGTACAGCCTCTATCCCTCCAGGGCGTCCTCTATCACCAGAGGAGGTTTTTATCCCTCTTGCGTGTTGCAAGTCTGTAAAGTGGAAAACCACCGCGAGGTCATAAATGCGGCTTGTGAAATAATAAAGTACTCTAGTGTGGTGAATATTGACTCTACTCTATTCATTCTGTTTAGTGTATTTTTATATGCCTTTGTTTTACGATGCGATTGATAGTACGCCCGCGATATTCGAGAATATACGATATTCATTCGTCCATGTTCGGACTTCTGTACTACGCGTACATTCGGTTGTTAAGATACCTACCGCTATTCTAATTATCACATCTGGCGTCGCGATCCGGAATTTTTTTCTCTTCATCACAGTGTTATCTGAATTGGAATGGCTCAGTGTAAATTCAACTGCACGGAAGGTGGAGGATTATTTGGAACGCTTCGGCATTTGGTGTATTACCAAATCGGATCTGGATGATAAAAAGAAGACAGCTTATTTCCTGCACTACATTGGGAAGGATGCTTATGCTCTTGT
>NW_008752203.1:209366-212859 GCF_000715545.1 Opisthorchis viverrini | reverse complement strand
AATTATATTTTGAAAAACGTTTCTCCTTACGCAAAGATGGAGAGCGACTGGAACAAATACTTAGAAACGCTGTTGCAGAGCATATTGATATATATCAATCAAATTAGGGTCCCATTTATTATTAAAATCCTACGCAGCCTTTCGTGAACTCCTTATAGATCACAAAAATGAAGATTCGAAAAGTTCTGTTAGTAGTGATATTCTCCATAAATCCATGAAGGTGGCCTAAAGCAATCTTCTTTAAACACGTGAACGTCAACGTGACACTCACTCATTGTCAACGCAGGTTCACCAACTATTAGTAGCTGGATTAATAGTCGGATTGCTTGGACAAACAGCCATAAAAGATGAAAACGTAGCTTTTTTCACAAGCATCCATCCAACCTCAAAGAAGTCTTCATCATCCTAATGGATGTGCGTTTCCAGTTGCTTTCTAGCCATATCAGCTCGCTACTATTAATGTTCCGAAACTTCTCAAAGTTATTGAATTGAACTGCTCTGCTTTAGCACATGAAATACTGAACGATCGCAAGGTGACCACCGGGCCAGCACAATGGCGTGATCAGAGTTAAACAGCGTGCCACAGAAAGAACGAAAACCTCCAATTGACGCACTATATAGGTGACGAAATGTCAAATGGTCCAACTGAGTGTATGACTGTCTTTTGGTAGGTCGCCTTCAAGTAACTCAATGTGAGCATTTGTCTTGATACTTCGTAATGGCCAGGAACAGACAATGATCAGCACACAAATAAATCAGTTACTCCGCAGTATCCGTCCTCTGAGCACCGACACCAAATCTAGTAACTAACTGTGTATCCTCCGGGCTTATCTGTCCGACTTGAGCATTCATATAACCTGTTCTTCGTGCTGACCACAGCGGTCATGCGAGTCTTGAGGATACCCATCCCTCTTAGTCTCATAATTATTGTCTGTCGGAGCGTATACCGATATGACAAGCATACACCGTTTATCTATCGACTTACATCGATTTTAATTGGGCCAGACAACCGCACAGCGCAAAGACGACCATTAACTGAGATCCAGTTCAGTGAGGCACTTTCAGCCTTGGGAGTTGGTGCAACTCCCACACCGCAGATACCAAGAGTCAGTGCGTTACAATCACCGGATACCTGAAGAGTGAAACGTTGGAAATCTAAACTCGTCCTAAGTGGCTTGAGGTGCATGACGGAGTAGGGCCTTGTATGCGTGTTTTGGAGACATGTTGTACATAGTTTGTCTTGATACTTCGTAAGGTCTTAACAAGGGATACCCGTTGCCCAAATTGATATATAGTATGGACAATTAAATCTTCAACGTGGATCAGATTTTCTGACTTGATTAGTTTTTTCGGTTTGTTTTTCTCGGCAACGGTTTCGAAACAAAACATTGGCTAGAGACTGTCAGATAGGTTAATCGTACTCCAGCGTTCGAAAGGAAGTATCGCATAATGTCGGTGATCAAATAAACGGAAGGATAAATGATACTCTTTGGTTGCCAAAACTGAAGAGGGTTTTATTTGAGTACCTCACCTCTATATTTTGACCCAGAACTCTGACACAAAAGGCAGTGGAAATGTGTACGGTTGTTTCTGGGAGCCTGTCACTAGCAGCTGACTTATAAGCGCGAACCGCATGGCAGAGTTTGTTCTTGGGTGCCTTTCTCAGAGCCAATGCTTCAACAGTCTGACCCACTTGGCTGAAAGGGGCCTGCCTGTCCCGAAGATGCAGAAAGTAAGGCTTCACTATTTCACTCTTAGTGCAGCTGCATAGATCAGGTGCCTTTTGAGCGGCACCGGATTTTTTGATGTTGAAATATTTTGACCGTATTGAACAATGCGATCGGAGTGTGCTGTTCTTAGAACCAATCACTTCTAACCCGTTTTTATTTGGACAAAGCAGCATCGCTGCTTCCATAAATATGGATATGTTGGTCGCCTTGGGTAAATGTCTTGGTATCTTTAGAATCCTGTCGCAATGGACAGAAGAACCTTACCTACAGACCGCTTGGTACTACGATTACTCGTTACATGAGGGTTTGTTGTTGTTTACTCTACTTGGGCCTTCCTGGCGTGGCTGAATCTCTGAGAAATGTGCTCCAGCCAGTGTAACCCGCAGGATCATTGCAGCACAGAGGTTTGACTACCAAGATAAAGTACGTGTACATACATTAGAGATCGGAGGAGGGGCTTTATTTCGAGTATGCAGGTTGAAAATATATTAAATGGAGTGTTATTTTGTTTTATTAGAGAAAGAAGTGATGAACGCATAGGACTGTAACTGAAACGATACCGCAAAAAGGCTTAAAATAGCAGTATATAGAAATCGCATACTTTTGCGGAGTGTATATGAGTATAGGAGTCAACAAGAAAGGTGACAATGGGAGCTGTAACTGGAAACGTTCAGTGCAGAATATGGCCAACTCTCAGCTGTACCAGTTTGTCCGGGGTGAGACTTGTAGTGGTTACGGGCCCTATGGAGTCTCTGGTGAACAGAGCAACTCACTAATGTAAGCCAGATACAAAGTCACAAGGAGAAAAATACAAGTAAATCTTGACTCACAGTTCAAAATGAGATTTCGTAGTTCCGTATTCCGTTGAACCACCATAACAAGAATAATTCCATCTTCCTGGTATTCCAGATCTCCGGTGATCGAAATACTATTCCACAAATGTGAATATATTAGTCCAGCTGAAATGTTTGTTCACGTTTAGTGTTAGCAGCAGTCAATTATAGCCAACCGGCGGTCACAACAACAGTCACTCAGCAAAAGTCTCAAATCACGTTGGAGCCAACGAGCGGGCGGTCGCGGTTATATTTCAGTAAAACAAACTTTTGTATAGCGATGCGACTGATAATGATGGGAAAAAAGAAGATGATACTGAGCATGAAAAAGAGCAGTTTACAAGTGCTACAGACTACATGGGTGAAGTACCCCGATTCACAAAGAATATGGCTTGGCGTACACAGGTGGAAATGAATAGTGTTTTACTGTGACTAGGTTAGCAATTGCTAGTAAATATAGACGGTTACTTTCAAGTCTCAGACGTTCACTCGCTTACTGGAGAAAGCTGTTTGTAGCTACATTAATGATTATCTTCACATGAAATTTGGTAGAGTACGAAACTTGATCCACTTTCAAAGCATTAGGGGGTGATATTAGAAACTTGAAGGAATTCAACACACAGCGGCCAGGATCATTCCCAAATCGTCAGAAGGGTCAAACGTTGACACACATTCTACTACATGCTCGTGCATTTTGAAGTACAGAAGAATAAACGTGATCCCTGTTTTTGGTATATGGGCAAATTGATAAGCACTGAATCATTCTTCTCACGTGCTCGAGTATACCATATGAAGGAACACCGGTATAAGCTAGAGGAGCATACGGTAGGAAAAGCCCCCGTTTTTCAGATCTCCCACTGGATATATATATATGTATATATATAGTGAGTAGATAGATAATGTAGCCGAAGCAAACACGACATAAAAATT
>NW_008752203.1:181997-209343 GCF_000715545.1 Opisthorchis viverrini | reverse complement strand
GAGCGGTCGCCTCCAATGAGTGGCTGCCCAATATCCGAACAAACTGAACATGCCCTTACCTCTAGCGCTTGGCTGTAGGTCTCACGCTCCCTTTTCCCGTTGATCGAATCTGGAACAACTGGAACCAGTGCGCCTGTGGTACACTGTTGATAGCTAGTGAATCGATTGATGTTCACCTCCCTACTTCTTCTTAATCTCTTTCGACGAAGTTTAACTTGACAGAGTGTAACTCCCGGATGCAGACCGATCTCCTCCGGCTCGCAAAACCTTGAGATTTGTAGCCAAATAATCTTGTCATACTGAAGATCCCATGAATAAAGATGTGTGCAGGCCATTCAGTTACAACAGAGGGTTCTGAGCTCTTACTGAAATCCGATGGCTTCACAGAGTCACAATGCCTTGAACATCTACGAAAATCGGGCACTTTGGAATACGGAACAAAACTGTACCATGTTTGATGATTATTTGAAGATTGGAGGCCTCCCTGGGATAATTTGAATGGGGTGAAAACCTAGAAAGTCAAGAAAAAATCATCTGACTGCCATTGACATGCTTAATATTGCACAATTAAGTGACCGGTACCAAAAGGGTCACAGGTTTATAATCGATTCATTTCAATCATTTGGCTTCAACCTAGGTAATAGTGTGCGAAGTTTTTGCCCGCTACTGATTGATTGGAGGTATTGATAATAATTCAGTGCCAGCCTTGTGTTGTTTGTTGGTGTCAGGCCATCGTAAGTTAACAAAATAAAATAGATAGCACACACCATGAATGGGATCAAATGTTATCGGACATTATAAGCCGTGTGATGATTGTTTTCCTGTGGACCGAAGAGATTATGCTGAAGCTATATACAACTTCAGTATAACACCACTCCTGGAATCCGTATTGTCGGCGTACCATTTTGTGCCGGATGTAGGGGATAACGGTTGGAGTTACGGGAACTGATGATGAGAAACAACATAAATTTAGTGAAGTTCAAAAGGAATCGTGAAGGGTCCCTTTTTAGAACTCTCAATCCCATTGACTACCTATCACGTGCTTCTGTGTCATTGTAGCATAGAAGGAACATAGAACTAAATTCGCGAACAAAAGTTAAAAACAACTTCCCATAATGACGTAGAAAAGGAATTCAGGACGGTGGTTTGATTGAGCGTCAGGTATGAAGGATGTTAGTGCCCGTGAGCAGAGCCAATAAGCCAAGGAAGTCGAAAGTCATTGATAACGTCCCGAAAATAGTTACTATAGAAGTATTGTTCCAGAAGTGTGTACTTAAACCTGTGCAGATAAAAGTCACCTGAAGGACATAAAATACAACGGCTGTTCTGGAGTCATACAGTACGTGCAACCAAAAACGTTGCCTCAATGTCGATAAGCATAAGAGTAGAATAAACAGACAATCAAGAAACTCAAATAAACACAAAAATTAGAAGCAAGAAAACTTGCTTGGTACCTGTGCACTGTAAATGCACTGATTTTCAATTAAGGTGGTGCCTCGTGAAAGAAAACAAATAATAGAAAAAAACAAGAAGAAATGAGCAACGAACATTCCTCCGATGGTTTATGTTTGGTTTTCTTTTAAATAACTACACAACTTACTCAAGAACTGGTAGTGCATAACAACTTAGTATCCGATGACAAAACGCATTGTCGCCAAAAATAGAAACACGGTAGAAAAACGCTGGTGCTATATTGCAACACAATTGTGTCGGCTGACTGTAATTAATTCTCATAATGTGAAGAATAAAACTGGACTGGGGAGAAAGGACCTGGGGCTAGCCTAAAACAAACATCCGAGGTGGCAACACCTCCAAATCTCAGTCAAACTATCTGGATAGTTATTGACAGTGTGAATGCTACTAACATCGGATAGCCGCTATATCGTTCGGCGTCTTCAGCCAAGCAAAGGAAGGGACAAGTGCGTCTGGTCCTGAAAGGTGAATGGCATCCACCGCACCCCAGTCTTTTTTCAACATCTTTTCTCCTCTCGTGATATGTTGTATTCTCTTAATCTCTAGGTTTCCACTGTTCGGAATTGGGTGTAAAAATCTACGCTTTTCTTGGAAGATTACATTTTGGCCTGTGTAACGCGAGGCATTTTTACCTCAGGTTGCACTGCTGCTGAATGCGTTGTTTAAGTGAAGCACCATTCAATTCGCCGGGCACTTATATTTTGATCCTCATATTGCAAATTCATCCGATTTGAGACTTGAAGATATCCCAGTTTCCCCACTCGAGGTGACCAAGAATCGCAGTCATCCAAAATGAGCTACTGTTTTTCTAGTCCTGTTTGATTTTGTAATGGATTCGGACAATATATCTTTATGGAGAAAACTACAAACTAAAGAGACATTTGGTGCTGCTGAACAGCGTTATTGTCAAGAAAGGTCGCTGTATCTCCTGATTGTTCCCGTCTGAGGAGTAAAATTGTCCTCTGTATGACTGCTTAAAGATGATTGTCAGCGAAATCGATTACGACCTGAATATAGGCCTCGTCACGGAATCCTTTTCTTCAAAGAGCTAACGTACTACGGGAGATTCCCCCACAGAGAAGCGCATTTAGTAGGACAGAGGAGTATTTATTTGTAAATATCAGATTTGTTGGTCATTTGGAGGTGGACGTCGGCAAACGTTTTTTGAGCCAAGCGACTGAACCAAGGGATGTTGTGTGGTGCAATGGTTATAAAATTAGTGGATCAAAAGCAAATTCTGACAGTACTAAACTACTGTTTAACAAGCATTTTAAGTAATTACTCATATAACTTTTCTCAGATTTGAGCCCCTAGACGTCATATGAGCGAGTGTAATTATTTATGAGCTTCATTCTAACGATGTATTTTGGAATATATGCCTCAGAGCTCATGTGGAAGGCAAAATTCCAGTCAGTCCTGGGAAGAGGACCGAGTGGAATTCGTCAACATTCCAGCGCGTGGCAAGCTACAGACCCAAATATTTGAGGTAGGTTTTCGAAGGATACTTCAATAATTAAATCTTGCTGCATCGTTGTATACCGATCTCACAATTTGCTGTTATGTTACGCTAAAGGAAAGGCATGCTAAAAAGGACTTACATTAATCAAATGATAGTTAATCACGATAACGATGATTACCATTCTGGTCATAGCTCTTCAATGAAAGGCTGACATCAGATTCACGGGTACTTGAACATAAAAGCTAATTTGATTCCTAAAATTTGGTCATAGGAAGGCTTTCACACTTTGTGCGAACGATAATAAGACCTGAACAACCCGTCGCGTTGAACTGAGGACAAAGTGTGTGTTAGCTATCACGTTTGCCTTCTATCTAGTGCCATTTGTTCCGTCAGTTTTTACTGGGTCAAAAAGCTGGACAGAAACGTCATTAACAGCAGGCGGTGCCACTAAAACTCAGTACAGAAAATTCACCCACCATGAAATCAGCCAGTACGTTTCTCATCCCTACGTTCGGAAGGTCAAATCCATTGTTGTGAGGCTTTCCCAGTTTCAAAACACAGAACTTGTAGACAGGTTTATGACGCGTTTTTGACTCTCAGCTTTTGTACACAATAGATTGTACGTAGAAATTTGTAAACGATGGTAGTTTCTTCCATTATAGTTCAGAAAATACCTGTTAACCGGAGGTTAGAATGGCTAGGGCCCAGTCCCGAATCAGTGCACTGGTCTACCACGGTTGAGGTGGACTTTTTGTCCTGATTGACAGGCTAACATTTGGAAACATTCTTGTCATCGCTGGACAGTATTTGATTTTTGAATATTCCCTCACAGCACCTGGTGCGAGTAACACCGAGTTGGTCGAAATTCTGTTTGGTTAGACGTCTATTTACCTGATGATAGTAAACTGGCTTTCATTGGTATTAATCTGACCTGTTCACAATGAAGACCGCACTGTGAGAAGTAACTGTCAGGGGCTTCTCAAAGTCAATAGCATACTAAATGGACAAAATTCACGTCAAATTGCAAACAACCACGCTTCCGGAAATCTTTTGTATTGGCTTATCTGTTATTACGTGTTACGTGTGCTACTTAAAATCATGCAGTAGCTAAACTGGAAAATGTTTTTAGTCAGATGGACTCCCGTTCTCTATGGATGTGAAACAGGCTGGACGCTACAGCGATCAGGAGCTAAAATAAGGAGTTTTACGTGCAGAACAGTGGGAATTCCTGTTGGGATAACTAACCGAGGTCTTTCAGTGACACACTTAGGCATATTTTGTTGGTATGAAATAATGAGTTCTGCCACGCGCTGTAGCAGTTCCACTTGTATCCTTAAACACAACCACGTGGATAATTCAGTGATGCTGTTAACAAAATTCTTTTTTCTGTAGTAGGCGCAATTCAGTTATTTAAGCATCCTGATCTGTGATTATTTTACTTCATGCAGGAACTTTTGGACAAAGTTACACGCAACAACCACCACTGAGTTGTTTTTTCGGGAACAATAAGGCTACATTGCACTAGAATAGTTGTAGGTGTCATCCACCCCCTAGTAATTTATAAAGCAGGTGCCATCCTTTTTGCCCTACCTCTGACATCTAATGTTTCGGTTCCGACAGACAAGGACCAGGGTTCATTGCTACTTTGATCCAGAAGAGGCTACGTGGTTGCGATTGCCAATTGCATGGGAACTATACTCACCAGCCGCTCGGCATTTGGTAAATCTTGTGAAGGTAACCCTCTTTCACCCTCGCTTTGTTTGCTTACTTGAATAGAATAATAGTTCGGTTTATCTGTCTCAATCTTTTCACATTTAGGAGGATCCTCGCCGATTGTAACAGTCTTTATTTTCAGAAGCGCTGACAGCTTCTCAATAGACCCGTTTCAAATAATAATATTTGGCGCCAGCTTATACGTTCAAAATGTTTATCGACGGTATAAAGTGGTATAAGCCCGAAAAGTTGTGTGAAGTTTTGCTCCAAAAATAGCTGAATTGTTCGAACGGTAAATGGAGAATGCTAAAAACCATTCTCACGCCGGGTAGGGATTCCTAAAACATATGAAAAGTTTTAGTGTTCAGTAAGCATAAATTGATATCCTGGACTGAACTGATGTTACCACTTTTCACGAAGGCGGCGCATTTGATGTGGCGAAACCCTACTGCATTTAGTAGATTGCATATTAACTAACTGATATCTGACGCCTGTCAACATTGACTGAACCATTGATCAACTTCCCATACTTTCCTTTGGCATAAACAGCCCCGTATTTGTTATTTTATTACTTAAAAAAAGCAGAGTGACCGGCTTTATCACTTCTGTGAGCTTGGTTATTAGACCGGGGCGAGATGGCTCAGTGGTTAGCGTGAATTCACTGACCCGGAAGAATCGTGGTTTGAACCCGACCTCTGCATCTCGACTCCTACTGTCTAGACTTGAGCGGCCTGGCAGCATCCCAGCCCTCGTGCTTCCTTCGGCTGGCATGGCAGCGAAAAGGCGTTCAACTGCACGAATCTCTTTATTATTATTAAGACTTCATTGTACCCACCTACGGGCAGGATGTTGTCTTATGAATCAATGAACTCAATAATGAGTCGACCAGCTTATGGTTGCACAATAAACTCGGAATGTTTGTTCGCGTTTTCTTTCACCAGTGAATGTCGAAAATCAATACCTTCCTTCGGCTGGCATGGCAGCGAAAAGGCGTTCAACTGCACGAATCTCTTTATTATTATTAAGACTTCATTGTACCCACCTACGGGCAGGATGTTGTCTTATGAATCAATGAACTCAATAATGAGTCGACCAGCTTATGGTTGCACAATAAACTCGGAATGTTTGTTCGCGTTTTCTTTCACCAGTGATTGTCGAAAAATCAGTACCTGACGGTTGTCAAGGTCACTGTTAAAGTATATTTTAAGCTTGCACTTGATATTCTCTTTACAGTTACTGTAACCTTGAAGCCAAGAGAGAACGTGAATCGTATTCCCATCGTTCCATATTCATAATACGAATCAGACTGTGTACAATGAAACAGATGTTAATGAGGCCAACACCGATTTCAGTGATCTTGTTTTTTCCTGAGACCAACTCGGTTATTGTCTACTCAAAACAGTGGTACATTTCCCAGCCAAAACTCCGGTAAATACCCTGGTTCTAAGTAGGTTAGTTTTGACAGAATGCTATAATGATTGCAGTTTTTCGTAGCTCAATTCTTAGATCACCGTGGGTGACTGTCGGGACAGAAGTAATCAGAATCACAAGGAAAAAAAGAAACAAAGATTGACAGGCATGCATCGGTATGCGGTATTCCTGTTCACTTTGTCATGGTGTCACAGTCGCCTATATGTCGACTGAAGCCGAAGTCAGCTCCTTTAGCTATTGGTTCATGTTAATGAACCTTGATTAAGCAGCCGAAACAGAGTGACTGTCGTTTCGGTTGACGAAGGCAGGCTGTTTGTGAGCGGTCAAGGTGTTCGCACAGCGTCGCTCTGATTGTTTCATCAGGCTTGTGCAAATTGGTAGAATCCCGTCAAGTAAAACCCTATAGTCTAGGCGTGGCTACGACTGAATCTTTTTGCAGCTTCTCGAACGATGAAGTTTGAGACAGGAGGCTCGAATATCTTCGATGTTCAGCATCGTGCTCACCTCTTCTATGCAGATTGCACTTCTATCCACAGAACGGATTCCATATACACAACCAGTGTGATCACTTGGGTTGATTGAATTTTTAAAGTGTACTAAGTCATCATCAGAGTCCGTAACATCAGTGTTGACACTGATGCCTCACTGCCGTACATCTGACTTTATTTAAAACAATAAAACTGAAAGAGGGAAAAATTGCGTGAAGGAAAGACACTGTACTAGCCTGCCTCAAGTATTCTAATGTACCTACACCTACGAGCCACCCCTCAGACAATCTGGAAAAAACTGACAGCACAAATGTCACTGACATCGATCTGCCGCCATTTTTTACAAGCGCAGAGAGGATCACGAGAATCTCATTCTGGAGAGCAGACAACAACAACAACAACACTTAAATGATTTGTAATGTCTTTCGCACTCCTTTGCGAGGAAAAATGTTTTCCACCTGGGAGTTTTCGTCATTTCGGAGGAGAACACTACATGGAGAACACCGATAATCGTGCTAGACGATGTTATTTTGGCATGCGTAGCACATAGACGATCCAGTGAAGCTGAAGGTGCTGGACGTTTTCTGCAAACGAAGTACCTGATGCGCAATCAATACCTGTTTTCTAATCACTCATTTACTAACCCATTGAGGCCATCCAAAATCAGCAACACTTCTGAGGTATTGGTTTTCGAAAGCCTCAAGGGGCCCCACACCATCTGTCCGCAGGGCATACCATACCACAATAGAGCTCTTATTGCGACCCTGAAGACCCAGTTAGATTTACTTTTGACGCCATAAGTGAAGCAAATTAGCTTGTGACATTCGTGCAACGACTACATCAGATATTTCAATACGTGGCAATACAAATGCCGATGTACTTCTGCTTGAATTGCAAGTGACTCTTTCAGAGATTGCGCGCTCTGAAGCATGACGTTGTGCTTTGTGGGTATATTTCGTGGGTCAAAGGATGGAATGAAAGTGGTCAGTTCTGTATTTGTGTGGTCAGCGTACCGAGAGCCTGCCAATAGTGTTGCATGTTTTTACGAGGTGTTTATGATAGATTCCTTTCATCGGTAGGTTACCTGAACTGCTGATAGAGCGTCATTGTTTTCCAGGTTCAGTCTTGTTTGTAACTGGTCGAGAGCCTGTTCACTGAAAACAATCGGTCGGTCATTCTGCTACAGCATATTTCTGATGTCAGAAACCTTCGCAACATGTCACTTTTACCTTTGCTTTTCAAAGAGCTTATCAATTTTCGTCTAATGTTCAAAGGATGGCTTGAAAATTAATCCAGGTATTTTCCATCATGAGTCGGACACATCGAAACCTGATTCATTGCCTATTGAAAGATAGTCCCAAAAGATAAGTGTACAGAGAGCACTTTCAGTTTCTTGAACAAAGCTTACACTGTTGCAAAGACATCTCAGGAGATGTAACTGGCCGAGTGAAAATCTCGTTGCACAATCACAAAAGTCTGCGACTAACTCTTTGTTACACGTGTGGGAAATGACTCATAATCAGTTCTTCTAAATGTTCGATAAAGTTATTTGCCACGGTTGGTGCAACTAGACAGCCCATTGCTGCTCCATTTTTTTTCTGCACAAGCCCTTTGTGAAGTCTGTAAGTCTGAAGCTCTGTAAGTCGAGGGTAGACTAAGCTCGACTGCAGATACTATTTCCGTCTGTGGCAAGTTGGTGCGTGTGGCTTAAGATCCGTCACTTTCTAACAGGTGATGCGAGATTCCGAGGCTTTAAATGGTAGGCACACTGGCGTATGCGAAAGATCTATTGAAACTGAGGAAAGTTTTGTTGTTTTGTAAAGTTTTTCCTAATAAAATTGGAGGGATATCTAACGTCGCTTGCCAGATCATTCTGGAGTAGCTGAATAATCTCGGTTGGAAATTTTTCAAGTCGGTGTGGTTGTATAGTGTGGTTGTATAGTCCACTACTGTTCTGATTGGTTTATTCCTTGTGAATCATCGATGGGCCTTGAAATTTAAATGCTTAGTTGCTCTTAGGATTTAAAGAAAATCTTCGACTTGGTTTTGTAACTTTTTCCTTCTTCTTATCTAAACCTCTGTAGGATGTATGCCCTGGTTGGGGGGACGACGCAGACATTTTGGCAGCACTGCGGGTGAGCAATTACAATGTTGACGACTGCGTTAACACCTATCACAGTAGTGTGGGTAGAGAAAGCAGTTTTTCGGTGCAAGGAGCTTCAACGAGCAGGATGGGCAGCAGTCCGATTGCACGACAAATCAGCTTCACACAAGATCGTGCATCACCAGAGAATGGTGATAAGGGATTAATTCAGATAACCAACGAAGTGGGAAGTCTGGTAAGCTATTTTCTTAATCCGTATAATGAACATTATTAGAGTATAGGTTGGAAAACTGATGACACAGTCTCAACGTCAATTTTTCTGGGGTTGGTTGCACATCTAAGAGGTGGAGATGGGTGGAACCCAACCCTGGCCCTCCGACTGCTACTTTCTAGACATGGGCATCCTTAGCTCTCGTACTTCCTTCAAAATAACCTGGCAGCTTTGAGACAACGGAGTATCATAGGTCAATGATTAATATAAGAGTGCGAGTGCTACAAGGTATAAACGGTCCCGATTGGAACGCGAATAGCAACGGTGGTTTGTGCTCGTATATTGCCAACAACAGATCATTCGTTCACTGAGAAATTCAGTTGCCTTATAAATAGTTTGGAATGCTACTATCTGACTATAGGTCATGATTTTCTGGGCCTAACAAATGAGCAAACAAATGTGTCTAACTCACAGATGGAAAGCTGTTGTTGGCGGATGATCCCGGTTTAGAAAATCNCCTCCTGCTGCTGAACCATCGTTAGAGAAGACACCTTTCACGAGTTGGTTCTCGACCGGAAATGGGGGTCTAAACACATACTTCACACTATGGAAGGTTTTCGTCGATGCGCTTCTCTAGATAAGAGTTACGTTTCAAGTTTTGTCCCGAAAATATGTTAAGTCTCCACACAAACTTGGCTGACGCACGAATACCACTCAAATCCTGTGGTCCAACTGTTTCTATGGAGAGCATACGCCGTAATAGGTTACAGTGGCTGCAATGGACACGCTAACTTCCATACTAAATGACCTATAACAAGATGATTTATCCAGCTGTTAACAGTCCTTGACATAGGAAAAGTAGAGGACGATAAATCCTTTGGTTTTCCAGTTGATGAATCTCACTTGATCTGTCACAAGTTGCATACCCGATAGCCGAAACAACTTTTGTGGATTGAAAATAAGGAGGAGACACCCCATCCAATGCTCCTTCAATCTTACGATTTCGAGATTGCCTCACCTCCAAACGGCCTGTAAAAGAATGAACCGAATGGCACATTATCAGCATCGTGATATGTAAAAAAGCGAAATTTTGATTTTGAAATTGGCCAGTATTACAACCTTTCCAAACAATCCTCCGCGTTTCCCGATACCGTTTAAAACATAACTAACCGCGAATTTTCATCATCCGTTGTCCATTTTAATATAAGTGGAGTTATTTTGTCCCTATAAGCGTTTTTTCCTCAGTTGGGAATGCACGTGTGTAACCGTAATAAGGCAAAACGGCTACTCCACTTTGAAAGGTCTAACTCAAGGAACGACTCAAAAGGGGCTCCTGCTGCCGGGTGGCCATTTCTTGGAATGTCACAACTGAAATAGGCTTGTCTTTTTGGCAGTGACTTTTTAGATGAAAATAACCTTATTGATAACCCTGGTCTCTTATGTTTGTCTGTTATGTGTTCTTCTCAGAATGCTTCGCTTCGGACCAGCAAAATTTCAAGGTGGGAATAGCCCCCCTCCTGATACACCATCTAGAAAATCAACCAAAGGGAGATGCAGAGTAGTTAATTTGCATCCTTTGTTTTTATTTTGCAGCAACAACAGCTAACCGACGTGCTCATTGAGTTGTCCCGTGAGAAGAGCAACAACGAACGGCTTAGAGTAAGCTACTGAAAATCTGTTTGAAATATTCTTAATTTTAGTTTGCGACTTTGTATAAGTTTTCCAAAACCTTGAAAACCATAAGAAAAATGAGTGTCAATAGGCAACATTACGTCATTTTTACCTTCCTTATGAAGCCAGTAACAAAACCATCGTTTTCTAAGAATCTAAAAAAAATGCAAAAACCTGTACA
Source organism: Opisthorchis viverrini (assembly GCF_000715545.1). NCBI lineage: Eukaryota > Metazoa > Platyhelminthes > Trematoda > Opisthorchiida > Opisthorchiidae > Opisthorchis > Opisthorchis viverrini. The sequence continues at coordinate 198,612 of NW_008752203.1, read as the reverse complement.
GTGACGTTGAAGATATGGAAGAAAAAAGAAGACTGATGATCGCATCGAAATATATCAATAACTGTTTTCAGATATACAAAGCACCGTGACACCATGAAACTATCGTACTGCAAGTTTGCTGCAGCCAGAGAAATCGGTTGTTCGAAAATTATACTGCTACTAGACGAACACGCTTCAAAGCAGCGAAATAAAACACAAGAAAGACGGAATAACCTACAAGACGAGTGAGTGAATCAGAGGAATGTTCAGCGCTGGGTCGGTCTTTAAGCTTTGGGTTGATCGCTCGTCATTCTTTCTTCGCAACTATGTCCTGAGCACTCAGTGATGAATAATCTGACGTAAAAACCTGCTGCGAGTCCCGTATCAGTACCTTAGACAAAATGCAACTTAAAACGAAAGGATTCTAAGGAGCTGTCAGTCTCAAGGCTTTGGTTTCCAAAACCACATCTGCCGAATCAGCTGTTTTCCATGGCAGTTTATTTTCTCAAGCAATTTTCGGTAGCGGAAACGATTCCGGTTTCATAATCAATCTCCGGTTTTAGTCTCATCAGATAGGCTGAGATTATCGTCCTTTGAGACGGAGGTATGAAACCTTGGAGTGAATACGGCATGGAGCAGCATTCTGGAGGTTTCCTTCTGAGAGATAAGCTCAAATTTTTAATTAGGCTACCTTCACTTACGCTTCTTTGATTATAGTTATCTCTACTCATCTATCAGAAAACCCTTACATTTTCACGATATCATTATCTTTTGACTGTGTCTGTGTCAGTACTTAGCTAGTGATACTGATCACTCTCTCAACAAAATGCGTGTCGCCCGATTGTTGATGAAATACAATCTTCCCTCCAGTTACGTTCTCTGAAAACATCCCTAAATGAAAAGATCGCAACAAAGGCGCAAATTTGTTCGGGAAACACAGAATTATCACCCTCTCGGAGGAGACAATTATTTCCTGCGCCACTGCGTTAAAATCGTTTCAGGACAGACTAGCCAGGTATACTGCAGCTGATGATAATTCACTCCAGTTGATTTATAGGAGCACGTTATCATTATCTAAACATATCTAATACGTGAGTTGGTACTAAGTCATTTGCATTGTTAATGGTTGTTGTACCGGGGTGAACTTTCTCAAAATGCGGAGTTTTGAATGAGCGCCTAGAAATACACAGTATTCAAGGAGGTGACTACTTCTACCGGGAACATGCATAGCCATTTTATTTAAACCTCGCCAACCATTCCAAAAATTTCATTGGAAACAATTTCAGTCTTGAAACATTTCAGTTTCACTTATGTAAACTGGATTGGTGTGAGCATACCAATTTGGTGTTACGGGAGTCCAGTAGAAAATTAACGGTAATTACCAATTCGTAAGCAACATAATAATGGATCAAACCACGTTTGGAAGAATGTGGAATACAAGGCCGGTGTCCTTACTATTTCCTTTTGCAGCGGATGCTTGAGAGGAAGGAATCGGCTGAGCACGCATCAAACACCATACAATTGCAGTTTGACCACACAGTCCAGCACGTCAGGAGCTGCTGCCAAGAAGTTCGGGATATCCTTCATGGGACAAAGCACTTCGTTCAAGATTTTGTGAAAACGGTAAGAGATGTAAGATGAATCGCGGTCAGAGAATTCGAATACACTTTTTTACTTTGGATGGGTTTGAGAGTGTGATGTCGCAAAGCAGACGTAAAGCAAAGCGAGAAAATTGATTTTTGTGTAGGTCATATGAAACTTCTGCTGAGTTCTGCTTAAAGTAATGTACCTTGTTTACAAAAGGAGCCCGTTATAATCAGATGAGCTGCTTAGGTTTGCTATCAACTAATGGGGAACACAAAGCTTATGACAGACGTTTTTTGATATAGAACAAATTCTTCTATCCATTGTTAGCCAGATCACTCGCAAAATTCAAAACACCACCTAAAACAAAAATTGGCTCCTGGGTTGAGTGTGAAATTTGATACTGAAAATCAAGCAGTCAAATCGTGGCACATCCATCTGGTATGTCCCGAAATGGGCGGAACGCCTAACGCGTCGCTCTCCTAGGAGCTTTTAATTTGTGCCCATAATAAGAACGCGGCTCTTCGTATGCATTGAGAAACGATAAGAAACAATTCTGATTATTCACTAGAGGTCAGCTGGGAAGTGCTCGCCAGATGCGCCCGCAGAATGATATTCAGTCGTCTGTGTGGACTGTACACCCCATTTGAAAAATGGGATATCGATAAACAGCTCTTCATGCCTACTTGTTCGTTTGAACAGAAGAACGTTTGTCATTGTTTTGTCTTGTTCGTCTTGATATTCTTTGGAGGCATCAGTTCAGAATTCATCAAAAATAACAGCTCTCAACATCGGGAAAAGGTCGTAACCGACCAGGACAACTCTCATGAGCATCGATGTAGGTGAAACAAACGAACCTATACCCGTGACTCCATCCATACTTTGGCCTGCTGGTTAGCTTACTCTCCTTGCAATGAGTTTTTCCTCATATTTTTTACAATGACCAATTATAGCCATCCTTGACGATACATTCGGCCCAAAATAAGGTTCCCAAATAATCCAGACAGTAGTTTTGTCAATCAAATGACATTTATAAATCCCCACAATCATGTTGTGTAGATTTACATCTCACAGTCCGGAAGGCATCCGGGAAGGTTATTTACAATGTAGAAAAATTAACCAATCGTCAGTAATCTAGAGAGAATGAGTTAGGTCGGTACCAGACCAGGAAACCGAACTCACCCAGATTTTATGTGTGGTTTCAGGTTCATTTCGTCAAGTTATAGGCTTTTTTGATAAACAGAGATGAGAAATTGGTCCTTATTATCGTAATACACTTTATTTGAGTTAAAAGTCACGTCAGCTGTTTGCTTGAACAAAATTGGTCTGATTATTCAGACAATGACAAGGTAGTGAAACTGATTCTGGAGGGTCTTCGAAATCCCATGTTTTGAATCTTTTCGCTCGAGAACCTGGTTAACCTGGTAAGTGCAAACAAAAATTTTTAAAAATGGCAGGAAGCGTAAGAATTACTAGAAAGATTGACCAAGGTCATTAGGTTTTTTGGCATGTGTTTACACCCGCAAATATCAAAGTCCTGCTGCGGAACGTACAGCCTTTTAACATATCTAAAAATGTCAAGGAGTACTACTAGATGCTCGGAAGACTATACGAATCTCTGGAGTCGCACTAGCTCTGACGGTAGTGTGATAATCAATGTATGAGTGTCAAAGGCCAGAATTAATTGTTTGAATTTGATTCACCTTCTGCACCAGAAAGACTTAGCAAATAATTCATCCAGCAGTTCAAGCTGAGGTGACAATGCCTTGCGTTACGCATGCCGAAATGCAGTCTTCCAAGGAGGGTGTAGAATTTCACACCCCATTCCGAATGGTGGAAGCCCAGAGGTGAAGAGGAGAACAAAACATACCACAAGAGAAGGAAAGAGTTTACAAAACGCCTGGGTGCTGTGGGTGCCATTCTCCTTCCAGCACCAGACGCACTTGTCCCTTCCTTTGCTTGTCTGGAGACACTGAACGATTTTGTGGCTAAAGGAGTCAGTGGCGGTTCATGTTGTCAATTTCTATCCAGATTGTCTCACTGAGTTTTGGAGGTGTAGGCACCTCGGATGTTTGTTTGAGGCTAACCCCAGGTCCTTTCTCTTCAGTCCACCTTTACTGTTCCCATTATGAGAATTAGTTTAAATCGACCGACACGATTGTGTGGCAACAAAGCATCAGTGGACTTCTATTGGGTTTCTGTTTTCGGCGATAGTGCATTTTGTCATCGGATACTAAGTTGTTTTGCATCACCAGTTGTTGTGTAAATTGTGCAGTTATTTGAAAGAAAACTAAACAGAAATCATCAGACGAACCACCTTCACAGGTACGTGGCCTCGTTTTCTTTCACGTCACTGCCTTATTTGAAAATGGTTTGTTTACAATGCACAGGAAACAAGCAAGTTTTGTTGCCTCTGATCTCTTTTACAAATTGAGGAGCACAGCTACCCGTGGCGGCCATACTCAACTGTTCATGTTTTTGTGCATGACAGGTATACCGAGATGTAACGAATCAGATGGTAATGTGATAAGCTCGACTGGTGGATGCATGTGTTTATGTGGGGCCACAGAATCAGCATCCACTACTATCAGTCGCCTGCATACGACGAAGCAGGAAGCAAGCATGAGAATTTTAATACCAGGAGTGTAAGACCTTTTGCTACATCGTTACAGGTTCTTTATGCTAGTAGTAGCTGATAGTGATACTGCTGACAAGTTTAGAGTTCAATTGGGCGAGTCGAATATATTGCGTCAAGTAGTGTGTTAACATCAGGTAGGTACTAACATCAGCCTACTTATAAACGTGACAAGCGTCGAAAAGTTAAAAAGTTCCGAAAAACTGAGTGCGGAAAAAATTGCTGAGATTTTCGGAATATCCTGGCCTTTTGCCAACTTAGGATACTGTGGAGATGGATAAACCTTCATAACTCTCTGCCAAATGGGCTATTCACACTGAAGACCGTTAGTCATTTGAGATATTTCTCTGCACAAGCTATTCACTCTAATCGTCTGCTGTTCCTTTCTTCAGGTGGCTTCTCTCGTCAAGCGTTCACACAGCATATACATGGAGCAAACAAAGAAGTTGGTAGAAACTCGTGCCTTATACCGTCTGGAAGCTCAACAGCGCCGACTGACTTATAACACCTTGATCGAACTGCGTGGGAATATCCGTGTGTTTTGTCGCATACGCCCGATCGACTGTGATAGTAGTCGGCGTTGCTGGCTTCAGACAACGGACGCTGGGGAGCTAGTAGCTCATCTTACAAGTTCAAACAAACGCCGGTTCCAGTTTGATCACGTTTTCCATGTGGAAGCTACACAAGAACAGGTGAGATTGGCAGGTGAATCTCTTCCGGCCACAACGGGTCGGGTGTTCTGATTTTAGCGTGTATTAAAACACTGACTACTTTTGCACCAGACGAAAGGAAGGTTTACAGCGTAGACGGTCATAAACAGGTACAACTGTGACTCGTGACAACTCAGGCCTGAGTTATGCGGTGTTTTTACACCATAAGTTTGAGTGTGAAGTGGGGCACTTCGAATGAACCATGCGATAAGGCTGACATTTCTCTTAATCTTAATGATATTTGAAGTCCAGCATCTCCTTGGGTGTATTATTACATGGAATACACCCCTGAATGTCTTATCCAACGCGAAATCCCGAGGAAACAGTAAGATATGAATAACATCAAAGCAACCTTGTTCGTTCACTTTCAACGGCTGATATCGTCAATGGGATAGGATATTCTGGCGCGTCCACATATTCCGCCTATAACTGTCCTTTGACTACGTTTTAGATGATAGTGCCGAGCAAATACGTTCAGGAAAAGTCAACTAAAGACGAATTTGTACGTAGTCATGTGTGTTATGGCGACACAGAGGTTCTGGTGAAGGATTTTCCTCAGTTAGATTGACTACATCATTCTGAATTGTCTGGGTGTAACTAGGCCCATTGATGATCAATTCGCAGTTCATGCGAGCTTGTTCTATACACAAAATTGTTGGCTCCGAAGTCGGAATTTAATCGAGTACCCGTGAGGAAGCCACCACCTCTGCGTACAGACTTTAGACTTGTGTTACCCAACAGTCAGTCCAGTTAGATCCCCAAAACGGTATGCGAAATCCTAAATGACAAAATTTTCCATTTTTTAGCTGCACATGTGTCGAACAGTTTTCTCCCCAGTCAAAATTGCCAGTGTAATTCAGATTCAGTGTGTTCGCACTCGTTCACAGACGTACCTGGATGCCACGCTCCAGGTTGGTTGTAAATTTCTGCATATTCGAATCTAAACGAGAGAGATTTGGTTAAAGATTTCAAAGATAAGGGATTTTTTCCACACGTTTGTTGAAGACGAATGAATTATTCCATGTCGGTCTTCCAAACCTCAAACAAGTATCTCGCCTGAAATGAATCTTTCATGCTCAGACAGTCATTCTTTGTCTATAAGAGGAGAGGTTGTAGAAAATGAGAGATCTGCTTAGCAATTACGATGATTTTCGGAATCAAGTAAAAAGCCCAGATCGCAAATGCTTCTCGTGAATGCCGCACCTTGAATCTACGGTACGGTCAGGAGACACCTTATCGTTCTGACTGTTTCATTCAAATGTCGCCGTGCTCCAGAAGTATTTTCATTCTTTCTAGGCGGTGTCCGTTCCCATCCATAACCCATCTCGCTGTTCCAGGTATTCGGTGAACTAAGTGATATCATTGCATCCTCTGTGGACGGATACAATGTCTGCATTATGGCTTATGGCCAAACCGGCAGTGGGAAAACGTACACTATGGAAGGTCCACCAGACAAACCTGGTGTCAACATCTTGTAAGTCAGTCGTTGTGCATATTTTACGTACTCTTTTCCTTTGGGATAACACAAAAACAGACTGAACTAGTTGCAAACAAAAATACCTAATAAGGTAAATTCCCGGTCCTAGAGAATCTACATACAATTGGTTCTACTTTGGGCCTAGAATGGTCAGTGATTTTCAGATCTTCAATGGTCCATAATACCATACGTTACAAGCTATGGCTCACGCAGCCAAGTGAACGTACAGAAATAATTTATTCGAAGTCATGCCACTTCCCCAGATCTTGAGGTGAACTCTCTCCCTCTCACCAGAGATAACCACTACCTCCAAGAAACCCACCTTTACTCTTATATTGAAGATAAAAATTTAGCAATGATGTAGTATATTCTTCTGATGATCGTACCAATTATAACGCGGTTTACCGTTCAAACTCTAGTAAACTAGTTTCTACCCGATACCTTCCTGAATTCTCAAAGATTTGGAACCCTATCGTGTTGCGGCGGTTGGTATATCTCAGAATTCCACTGACTTATACTGGAGAGTGTGAACACAGGACCTACACACTCCCTAATATCGTGCTGGTGAGTGGAGAAACGTCCCAAAATCACAATGTTTTGTACTTCAGGTTCACGTTTTGAACAGTTGTAGCAGTCCTTTCTTGAAAATGGATTGCCGTGACATTAATATGCCGACCGCCTCTGTCTTGACTTTGAAGTTTCGAGTCAAAAGGCCTCTGCATAGGTCGATAGTCGTCTTGTTGTCTTGGGTTAGATATAATAGGAGTAACGCAACCATACATATAACCACGGAATACCCAAACAAACGTGCCTTCAAGCCATGGTTTTGAAATTTTGCTGAAATATCTATTGTTTAGACTTCTAGTTAAATTGGTCAGCAAGCTGTTTCTTCTTGCGCCTTGATCACCTAAGTGTTGATCGTTTGCCGCATTTCAGAAATTCAAAGGCGGGCATAATGATTAGGCCTACAAATCACTTGCTCTCTGATGATACCGATGATGCTAGCTTTCGAAGTCCTTTTACTTGCTCGAATGGACACCCGGAACTATCCAACTTCTTACCTCTTGACTGTCCACTTCCAAAAATACCGTTTGAAATACTCATTATCACTTGTTTATGGCGCTCACTTGGGCTTTACCAGCTCGTAGCTGCAGGTCAGATTAGGGTCTTTTGCACGAAAAACTAACTAATAACTTGTCCACCACGTCAAACTCACGGCTGTTGACATTTACAACGCACTAGTAGCATGTGTTAGTGTTGACGATGTGGTCGGGTAAGGGCAAAAACCCCAGAAAGCGAGCACTTTATTGGTACCCATTAGATGGACGTTGATTATTCGTGTGTGTGTGTGTGTGACACTGTGATCCTTATGTGATCCGTTTAAAACTGTAACCCCTGTACCATGTCAACCAATATGTGAGGTTGACTAATCTAAACTAGCTTCAACTAGCTACTGAAGAATTCACTAATCTGAATACTGCTTTCGCAAAGGAAGGTATGAAATCTTCTGCTCTGAGCGTTGCTTTTTTCATTGGTCCCCCAAACCAGATGCAAGTACACAGCACCCATCTACTCGACATCGTTTGTACAGATTGCGGTGAAATTGCTCACTTAATTCCCCTTCCACGTGGCTAAAAACTACTCAAGATGTTAAACGCAACTGATCTGATTGGTGGAACTGCTGTCATTTCCCATCTGAGCTACTGTTTGTTGCTGTGAGCTTAGCTGGTATTGGATAAAGTTCAGAAAGGGTTCCGTGTCGGTCCGACCGATGGTGTCTTACTAAGATGTAATGTTCCGATGTGTCTGTCCTTCATTGTTGTCGCTTGTTGTACGGTAGTGAAATGCCAGCATTTCTGTCGCCGTGTTACTGCTGACAATGATATTGAACAAACTTGGTTTGTGTCCATGTTAAGTGCCCAAGAACCCAAGTTGCCTTGAAAGATTCCGCAAAGCATCTGCTCGCAGAACTTCACTTAAAAGTTTTACTTGTTTTCAATTTCACAGATTCTTACTAACTTCATGCATTTCATGGGTTACCTAACGTTTTTAAAGAAACTATGCACTAATTTTTTCCCATCTAATGGTTCTGGTCCAAACCGTACCAATGCAGAGTTGAGACATTAAATAGTTGCATTCTAATCATATCACTTGTAATTCCAAAGAGAGCGTTTTTATCTATTTTGAAAAATGATCTTGTGATTGGTATCACTGTGCCATACGAAGCAAACGGAGAATTGGTGAACATCAGAATTGTGCCTGTCAATTTGAGGTGCTCATGCGCCTGGAAATCGAAAGGGCACATATGTATGGCAGTCCGAATGCTGTTGAACATAGCACTAACAATGCTTGTATCTCACTTTTCGCGAGCCTTTTACACAGCGTTTCGCCATGATGTTGCGCCAACAAATAGACGTGTGTATTTCTATCCTCCAGAAAAACCAGGTCCTTCGTTGAGCAGCTTGGTCACGGTGTACCAGACAGACTGCTGACAGACTGCTACAGTTTGGCCTCAGTCACTTCCAGAAGTGTATGATTAATCGAATGAAGTACCAAGAACGGAGTATGGTGTTAACAATGATGGCCTGAAAAGCTTGTTTTATGGTCAATACGGAGATACATTGCGTAAGATTTGGAAGTCGCGTCCTTGTTCCGTGGTATTAATTCTCTAGGTCATCGATGACAAGAGCGAACTCAATTGAATATTCCCACAAGTACTACTTGGAAAAACTGAGCTATTATCAGGCCTCCTACCCAGAGTTACTTTCAAAAAGTAACTGCTAGACCTGTTAACTGACGTTAACGTGGGAGCTATTTCAGTCACAAACCAGTCTAACTGTGACTAAATCAGTTTCACTCAACCTCCCATTGAAATCTCCTATTCCACCACTTTCATACTTACCAGCGAATTTATCTCATCCTACAACGTTCTTCAAAGTGCAACATACCATCACAGTATTATCATGAACTGTTCAAACTAACCACGGATGACAGAATCTGTTTGTTACCTCTTGTCATGAATTCCATCAATAGGTTTGGGGGCTTGAACTAACTCAACGTTGTTTAGAGTAGCCAATCCAAAAGCCCGGTGATGAGAAGATAATATAAAATGCAGCGTTATTCACTCATCTCACTAAATGAATTTCTGTGCTCATGCCAATTTGGAAATCAGTGTGTCGGTTTTTGACAGACCGTCTAACATGATACACCCATAAACACCAACCCGCGGAACTTTACACAGTCGGACCACTTCGTAAACTTGGCCTCCCCAGACGTTGTTGGTAGCCCTTACTTACATATGAGCAATTTGTTGACAAGATTTGAACCTTTGCGCTTGCTATAGTGAACAAGTTGGCCCTAGTCATACAATAGTTAACACCTATTGACTAAAATCTTTATCACAAGTCTCAAACCTGACATTCATGTTGTATCAGATCGATACGCGAACTACTTCGAATTGTTCATCAACGTCACAAAGTGGATTTTCAGTTAACCGTGAGTTGACTGGTTGTTCCACCCATCGTTTATTCTCACAGTTATCAGTTTAAGTTTTGGAAAGTTCTCACTTCTCCATACCGGGCGCTTCTTAGTGTCCGTTTTTCAAGCTGTTCTTACAAGCTGCTGTTGAACAACTACTTGTAAAAGAACAACATACAATCCTGTGAGTGACATTTGATCCAGTTTATCAAGTTGGCGGTGGTTCTATGTCTGGTAGATATCTGACTTCAATTCTAAATTGTTTCGTCATAACATGCAGCACAACTAACCTATAATGTATAGGCCCAGTCAATCTGTATGACCCGATGCAGTCCGAAGGCCCAACACTGCGATTTACATCAGCAATGTAGCTTGGTTGTAAGGTTGAAATGGCTCAAGACAAACTGGACTACTGGGTCGGTTTCCTAATAACTGACGACCAAATTGTTCGAAGGTACGGATAGACATGAGTGCTATGGGCACCTTGCTTTCATATTGATTGAATGTAGCGTATTGCTGGAAGCCTTTGAACCGAAGTGATTTCATTTTTTTTATCATCGTCGGGGAAGGGACGTGTGATTCCATTTACCCACTATCCCGTGTCCTACCAAATAACTGTCCGGTCGAACAGGCCTTGGTGCAGTTTGTGGGTGATAAACAATACAAAGAATATCCCACCATCGTATCCGGTGAGATTCGCCTTGTAATTCGCCTAATAGTGTAGAGGTGTCATGGACCGAATTCTCCTGGATACATACACATAAGTTAGATATTATTAGTGCACAGGTGTTGATAGCCATAATACAAATCAGAAGGTGTATGTGTACTAATAGAAGTTTTTAACATGGTTGCGACACGTATAAAAATGAATACAATGTGAGAATAGGAGCAAGTCAAAAAGGAACTTATCGTAGGTGAGAGTCCCTTGATGAAAGTCCGGACGTCGGGAACGTGTTTTTCTCCACAGTTCTATTGCTACACGCGCTCCATGGTTGTCCGTGGACTTGTAGAGAGGTTGACGTCCTGCTCTCTGCGCGCGCGCGAGTTTGTGTCCTGACTGGGTTCGGTTTCCCTTTATGTAGGTCCCAGTGCGTATACGTGGGCGCGTCGGCACACGAGTGGTAACTACGCTGACTGGGCGGTGCAGACAGTCGANGACAATCGATGTCCGATGAGTCAGCTTAATGCGACGTGTTTGTGCGTATGAGAGAAAAGACAAGCCTCGCGATCCAGTGAGCGACTGTGAGTTGAACAGTCAAGTATGTGGGTGACTGAGTCGCTACAATATCAGGATAAGAGGTAGGAACGAAGCTCGAACTCAGTGTCTTTGGCTCCCCAGGACGCTGTTCGACGTCGCACACATTCGCGTTAGGTACACAGCAAAGCTACGTATTTCAAAAGACATATCCTACTGATAGTGAAAAGAAAAACACATTTGAAAATAAGTTGAGTGAGTGGTCCGGCGAATTTTTACGCAGTGCAAACGGTTACTTTAGGATTTACACAACCATTGCGGTTACATAATTGCCCGGTTCCCGTTTGAACACATGGTTCTTGTATTATGTTCGAAATGTGTTCCTACTTTGTAAACTAACCAATTGCAATCAGTGAAGCTTACAAGAATGGTGTGAATTATGTCAGTATGAACGTAGTGGAGCTGATTCATCTCTTCATGAAGGTTACCCGATTCTCACAGCATAGCTCAGTTGATTCTCAACCGCTTTTATCGCCAAGTGTTTTTCATGGTTTAAAACACAAACAGATGAGTATTCTGGAAATCTACAACGAGAATGTGGTGGATTTGTTGAGTCCAGCGAACTCGTGTGAGCCTGTGGAAATTCGACACTCCAACCAGTCTGTCAGCATCGTTGGTGCAACATGGGTTCCGGTAAAAGATGAAGTGGATATGCATAACGCGATCAGTATGGGGCAGCGGGGTAGACACGTGGCCGAAACGAAACTCAATTCCAGCAGGTATGAACGGTGTTGAAATGTGAACTCCTCAAAATTTTAGATCGTTGTTTTTCAGATTATCTTTTTCTTTTGTCAGCGGGGCGAAATTATTTTTGATGTACATTGATTGTATTTAGTTCAGTTCAGTCCAGTCGGGTTTCCTGCCTGTGAAGTGATGTAATCACACAACATCGGTAAGAAGACACGGATGTCTTAGTTATGTCTACTTAAGTTGAGGAACTTTGGTATAGTTTATGAAAAGTGTTTGAGTGTTTACTAATAAAAAAGTCAACTGAACAACTGTATAGTAGCTAGGAAGTGCTGTATTTTCGGTCGACTGGAGCCGTTCTTAAGTGAACTTACGAGGTTTAGTTATAAACTTGACAATCTAGTATAGTTGGACTCCGCCCGTCCATAGTAATTTTTCTGGTGATTCCAACCGGAAGAAAAGAAACCAAAAACTGCGATATAAGGCCACAGACTCAGGGAGCAAACTCTGAAGAGCTTTTAGTACGATTCTGAGTAGCTGGTTTCTTTTGTGAATTGCAATTCCTGCTATTCATATCTGTTGACATCTTGCGATGAGCCAGATTGTCCTTCTCAGACAGATTTGGGATCAATAGAAAGGACAGATTCTGTTCCGGACTGCTCTTTTCGAGGTTTGTATATTCACGAGATTTTCATAAACTCAACATTCCCCCATGGCGTAGCACGATTAGAACGTCGAATCACAATTTCGCTATTTACTTTGCAGCTCGCGCTCCCACCTCATCGTTTCTGTTTGTGTGGTTGGGACGGACAGAATCTCTGGAGCGGTTAGTCGTGGGCAGCTGACGCTGTGCGACTTGGCAGGATCGGAACGAATTGAAAAATCAGGTGTGACATCGGGCGAGCGTTTTCAGGAGGCCACCTACATAAATCGTTCTCTATCTGCGTTGGCTCAAGTAAGTCTAAATTAGTGAACTGCCGGCCCGCGCGAGAGTCTTTGTTCAGCGGTTTGGGATTTCCCCGTGACCCTGAAAGAATGCTATACAATTTGCAAATGCGTAATGCACTACTCATAAGGTTGCTAGAAATTCTTCGACGACCTCATGAGTAGCGCATTACTTACACGTATCGCGATATATCAAATATCGTAGCAACTGAAACATACCTGGTGTAGCACATTCAGTTGCCTGAGTGTATTTCTCTATATAGTATGCTTAACGTGGCCTTTTTTTATCAGTCATGGATACGAAAAATTCCGTAGCTAGACATCTTTTGGCGGTGAAAGGTTAGAAGTTTTGATTGGCTGACGACAAACATTTCTAGAAAGTTTTCTATTCTCTTTATTTTAGACTGAAGAATAAAGGGAAAATGTGAAAAAATAATTGAAACTGGCGAATTCACGCTAATTGTGGAGGCATTTGGATCAGTGCAGATTAGAAAAAAGTTAATCTCGAGAGTGCATTCGGTGGGGTGATAGAACAGGTTCTTTATCAATACCTCTCGAACCGTATATCCTATTGCAAACGATTGCCAGTAATGTTGCACTTTAATACTGATAGTAAAGTGACGCCCCTCTGCAGATGAGGGAGAAAGCACTCATTAGAAGTGGTTACGTTAAGGGCCCTTCTAATTCTTGGAACTTGCAGAAGCTATCTTATAAAGGATACTTTAATTGACCCCACATTTCCTGTCCGGTACTCAACCTATTATCCGTGATTTCCCGCGGAATATCCATCACTTACTTTGCGGACACGTAGTAGGTTCATTCACCCTTTTGCACAACCGTGCATTAACACAGCGCAGTCGATCAGAAGGCAACCTCATAACTGTATTCTTGACTGACCAATTGATGTTTCATGATTATTCAAGAGATATTAGAATTTTAAGCTCAATCAATATCGTACTTTTTGCACGCCCATAGTCTCCGAGGAGTGAGGGGGATTATTCACTTATGGAAAGCTTTGGATTAGTTTGTTACATTTTGGAATCGCGCAGCAAACCGAAGGAAACTAATGATTGTGCAGAAATTGAGATAAGATCCCAAAAGTAACAATATCCTTTCCAGATAACTTCCTCGTAATGTGTGAATCTGGCGTTTCAAAACGTTTGAGTTAAAACACACGGGAAAAATGTATTCAGTATTGACCCATATGGTGTGCAGCAATAATTCATTTTCTTCAGGTTTTGTCGTAAAATTCAAACCCTTCGTCGCAGACGGGTTTCAGCAGCGGGCGTCCCCCCCAGTTATCACAAGCGAAATATATAGAAAGTGGTAGCACTCTATCATACCTTCAAAGCGACTCTCCTCTCATACGGGATCACGAGTCGTGTGCTTATTTTACTTCCACTAATAAGCTCCATGGAAGAATCATTCTGCATATGGATGTTGCATATGGATGTTTGCTTGTAGTTCAGATGTCAATTAACGAACGATCTTTTTTTAGTATAAGTTGATTTAGCTCTGTTTGGTGTATGATGTGGAGCTCCTCCATATCCTGATGAGCACCCATCATTTTGCGTACAATGAACTGCCTTAAAGGGTGGTAGTTACGGTTTCAAAACTCGGTTCGCTTGCACAGTTGAAAAAGGCATCAAGATGAGCATTTTGGTATTCAAACAAGGACACATCCATCGATGCCAACTGATTACGTTTATTCATAGCCACACCACTCTCGTTTGAACAGTCGCGTTCCTGTGCGATGCAATGTTTGAATCGATCGTCACAACCAGGACAGTTACTGGGTCGTCTTTCGATGAGTCGGGCATACCAATCACATCACTCAATTGTGAACACGTTCGCCTGTTCGGACGTCATAATTCAGATGCGTCCAACGTGCGTTGGTGGGGTAGTGGTTACACGCCCGCCTCGCACGTCAGATGTCCGGGGTTCAAATCCCGGCATGCCCATTGGATACGCACTGCTGATGAGCACTAATAAGAGCGAAACTCGAGTCCAGTGCTTCCCTTTGGTGTGGACTCATCAGAACAATTACGCCAGAACAGGAATACGACCGTTCAAACGAGAGTGGTGTAACTACGAACAAAAATACCTATCCCACAAAACCCCAAAATTGATTACGTTTGGTCGGTTTACCCAGTAATTTTGTGCCTGCTAATCTGACTGTTGGATGTGAACGGAGATCCCGGATTATCACGGCCGTTGTAGATTTCCGGTAACTTGACTTACAGGGATCGAATGAAATCAAAGAATAAAGATAAAGTCAGAACTACTTGCCTGAATAGGAGTAGTTTGGTCAGTATATAGAATCGAATCGAACATAGAATGTATTGTGCGCTTACCATTGACTACACGGGGACGGGGCAGTCTGAGTGTATGGCCAGGGTGGTGTTTGAGATTTCGCTTGTTTGTTTTGTTGGAATAAAGGCAATCTGGCTAAATACTGAAATGAACTCACTTGACATGATACCTTTTCGTTAGCTAGACTGATATAGTTTTTACATAAGAAATGCAGATAAAATAGGAGGCATAAATTTCTAAAGGCTCTTGGGTGTTAGAGCACATGCGTGGAGCAGGTGGGACGAGAATCTCCGAGCAGTATTTAAATGAACAAGTGAGTATGGTCATGCAACACCCGTCTGCTGAAGAAACGCCACCTGGATAACGTGGCCCGATGCCCACGGCTTTGCAATTATGATCTCGTTAGGGGAAAAGCTAGAGCATAGTAGAATCAATGTGGAGGGAGAGCTTGTTCTCCAGGTGAATGGGCGACAACTTTTTTCCTCTAAATTTAACGCATTCAAGGCGGACTAATATCTTCAGAGCTGTTTGATGCTGTGGTGAAAACAAGTGTCCAGTTTGACTTAATCCATGTTTTCACTGTTTGTCATGGACCAACAAGATAACGGCTTAGGAACAATGCAACACTGCAATGTTCAAAAGTCCCGATTCATCTGTTTGATAACACTTCATTATGTGTTTGCCCCAAAAGGTACTTTACAGACCACTTTCTTATGGGCCAAAAAAACAGGGATTAGCGGATATACACTCATTTGCAAACTAATTTGATTTTTCGAGAGACTCACCTGGAACCCAGCTGAATCTCTCGTTTGTGATGTTTCCAGGCCACTGAATGTGTTGCACCAGGCCGCCTCATGTTTCAGTCGCTACGATATTTGAAATATCGCGATACATGTATATCTTCGTAATGTACTACTCATAAGGTTGCTGAAAATCCATCGACAGCCCACGACCGGTTTCGCCCTTCTTGAGGTTCATCAGATATTCGCACTCTCCGAGTTTCCGTCAACCTTACGTTCCACTTGGAACCAAAATGTACGAAATTGGCGAAATACACTCATTTGCATTATGTGTTGTGTATGTTGTTACCTCCTGAATTGCGAATCCTATGTCACTGTTTGAATCTCAAATGTTGCTACTGTAAACAGCGTTCTGTATCATCTATCCTGCGCAGGGGTCCATCGAAAAAGGCGGATGTTACACGAATAGTTGGAGGCGTATGCTAGTTACGTAGTTGAACCTAACTCCGCCTCCATTCGGCAGTATGACATGCAGCAACATACAAACCTCTATTTCCCTAATTGGGCTCAGATCGATTGGGTTTATATTCCGTCTAATTCCTGCACATGTACAAACCGTAAGACTTTTAACTTAGGCCATTTTACCCGGCCAATAAACCCGGTTAACAGTGTTATGATGTCCGATTGCTTGGCCTTTCAGTTCCCAATGTTCACTCATACTGTCTGATAGATTACTTCCGGTTGTAACATGCCAAGGCAAAGCCGACGAGGCCAACTCAGTTTCATTCTCGTAATATACAAAAAGGTAGATAT